>NC_092357.1:2432374-2580589 GCF_963676685.1 Mytilus edulis | reverse complement strand
CAATTTTTTTCATTTTTATTTGTACCAACATAACGTCCATGTTCAATTCAAAGGTTATTTGAAGACACACGAATACTTGTTATACATTTACTAAAAAGTGCATTTCTGTAAATAAAATTGCAAAACTACATTTGTTATTTACACCAACCAGAAGATCAAACTATAAAGACCTTGTTGATTACGTAACTTTAATTAATCAGGATGTTATTGAATTAAGTGATTACGAGTGGCATAACCAAAGTTCACAATCATTAGGTAGACAATAGTTGAATAAACACACCAATTAATTATAGACTAATCTTAGACTAATGACTTGAATAAACAAGTCATTATGATGAGTTAAATTTTATAGCTTTCATTGAAATAAAAATCGCCATGACATTCAAAGTTAAAGTTGTCATGGGCAGTAATTTCATATTTTAGAATAGTTTGAAGCTGCTATACAAACAGAAACAATAACACTCATTTTCGAATTGATTTAAAATAGTTCTTTAAGGGCATACGATACAGTTTTGAACCTGTATTTACAAGTTGATGAAGATTTTTTTACCTGATTTAATCAAATATGTAATAAAACATATACCTTCATGTGCTACTTTTTTGAGTAAATTAGGTCGAAATTTTGTATATTTTCTCAAAATTCAGATTTGTGTCCGTATTTTCTTTTTCGAAAGAAAGACACAATTTTTTGGGTTTCAAAGATAAACACAAATTGTTTTTTGTTTAATAATCGGTAATATCTGTATTTTATAAGTATCATTTAAAATTATGCAATTTTTATTCCAATATAACTCTATATTTATCAAATGTTAATGAATAGAGGACAAACGTCATTTTTTGCTGCATGTTTATCAAATTTAAAAAAAAATGCTCTATTTACAGTTTAATATAATTTGGGTCACATAATCTTCTTGCATAATGAAATAAATTGCTGTTTTAAAAAATAGGGGTCCATGCACTCGTTTTCAAATTAAATCAGTTTGTCTCTGGTTACAATGATACAAATCAGTCGAAAAATGCATCTTTTCCCGATATGTCATAGTTTGACGTCGCGAAAATAACATTTTACGTTAGTAACGTCATTACCTTCCATGTGTAACGTGTACACAGGGTAAGCGTGTCTATTTCAATTTAGAATGTGTCCGTTACCAGTTTGGTACTGGATTCAAACTTGCTCTCTCTTTACAAAATATATAACAAAAATCTTTATTCGAATATTACGTCAATGAACCAAAATATGTACAACTGCTCTTTGCAATCCTACAGACTTCTCTTAGCTCCGCTGGTACAAGTATGTACTTTACAAGGTGGGCACACAGACTCACATTTGTCCTATACGTTACAATACGGTTCAACTTGTAAACGTACAAGTCCGTATTTCTAACAGGCACCAACATGTTCTTTATTACACTTAGTAATATTATTTAAATATATACGAGCGAGCGATCTCGGATATCAAGGTACCGTGGTCTTATGTCTCCAAAGACTTCTAACAATCGACCCTGAGCAACAACAACAAATGGAAGTTTTTAACGACATTGACTGGCTATACAGCCCTTGCACGGTCGGCCCTGGCTTGCGCCTTTGTTGGGCATTAACTAATTTATATTTTTACCATGTGGTAATTGACATAATTTAGAATGATAAAGATAGTGTTATAAAAACAAAAATTTAAAAAGCAAAAGTTTGAATAAATAAATGAATAAAAAAATTTAAATTAAGTAACGACCCTGAGCTAGGATTCTCTCCTGCTTATATACACAGATGGTAGCTGTACCAATCTAGAGGGAGGGGTGTTCTAACAAAGAGCCTCTTTACTCGTATCTGAGTTGCAGGAGGAACACCCCTTTACATTTGACCTGACTCAAAGTTAACCCGCGAAACATCTTACTCTTTTCTATGTTTATTAAAGTATCATATAAATATATAAAATAAGGCTTCTGCCGAACTGTAACCAATGTAAATAATTTAACCTTAGATACAAAATCATCACACCTGTAACTGTATCGTATGCCCTTAACTGGTACTCCAATACTTCACTTACCTGTTGTCATCTATCGTCGGACACTTTTTGAAAACTCCATTTACACTGTTAAAATGTGTCACAAATTCCTACAAAATCAATATAGCTTATTCATATTTTATCTATGGGGCCGGATCGACTTGGGGCAGGATCGACATGGGCCGAATCGACTTGGGCTGGATCGACTTTGGGCCGGATTGACTTAGGGCCGGATCGGTTTGGGGCCGGAACGACCGGATACCTTCTCAATCTAATCGGCTCTAAGTGACTGGTTCTGGTCAATTTCACATTTTTCAGAACTTTATATTTACTCTTTTTCCTTTTAAAAATATTATATGGTTGATTGAGACGTGAATATTCGTCAATCTGACAGCCACCCATAACTACGATATATCGGGAAATACAAGGCAGACACAGATATTCATGAAATACAATCGTCAAATGGCTAATAACTTGCTAAAAGTTAAAAGCAATTTCACTTATTTAATCTCTTGAGTAGGGCTAGATAAGATATCTTTGTTTTGTGAGTTGCACCATAACCCCCAGAACTGTAACTACACTGTCAATGGCTTGTCATCATACCTCCGAGACTAGCTAAACAACAAGGACATTGATAACGGTGCAAAAGCCAATTAAAACATTAAAATAAAGCTACGCTTCAAGAATATAAGTTTTATGTGACATGTTTTGTGTTCTTTAACACCATATAGTATGTGTATTTCCTCTCGCAAGTGTACAACTGTAACAAGGAATGCATGATGGTTGACGCATGCGGGGCAGTAGATGCTCACTCTTCCGGAGAAACTGATCTCACTTCCAGATTTATCTATACGCTAATTTGCAAGTTATGAATTTAACGAGAATGCAATATGCATTGGTAATGTTTGTGCTGATATACAATAGATAAATGTATTTGTACATTTTCGATGTATCTAAAGGGTTATACTATGTGACAAATGTGATACTTACGGTCTCCGTTGTTTACAAGTATATCTCAATAAATAGAAGAACATGTATTTTGTATAAATATTTATAAACCACATACCTTCATTTCAATATAATTGAAAGCAATAAGCAAGTACGTTTATATTTTCACGGTCCGTGATGAATAGTTTGATCCTAAAATGACTATCAATTAGATTGATATTGTAACATATATGTTTTCGTTATTGTAACATATGTGTTTTCATGTATTCGATGAATTTTTAAATCAATAGATTAAACTCAATAATATGTATTATTACATATCCCTCGATATATACATCTGACTTTTTAGTCGAGACTTGCAATCCTCCGTAGAACTCTTGTTATAAAATATATCTAATCATGTTACTACGTCATTGTATAAGGACATTTGAAAAATACAGAGTTGGCAAAAAGCAAACACAATAATGACAATAAAAGACAAAACAAAAGCCAAACGGTTCGCTTAAGGTGGAAGTATACTCATAAAAAGAGGTTTTCTGCGCATATTTTTGCGCATCATTGATTTAGTGACATTTGTTACCAAAATTTGAATTCTATATGTAGAATACATTATCCTGAATAGAACCTAATATGAATTTACAGATTTTATACAATTTAAGCAAGAAAATGATAGATTGTTATTTTAGGTCCGTTTTTTGTAGTCTTCGTTTTTAGTGTTTTTACTATAGAAATAAGGGGGTAATTATCATTTTTTTGCCGTACTTATTTTGGAAGAATGGTAACCTATAGTTTTTATTTTACATTTTGATACTTTATATGCTTACCAATAAAATGTCAAGGTATTTAAAAAAATCATGTTTTGGAACATAAGATAAATGAGCAGATTTTAGGACATTTTATCAAATCCTCATTCGATTCTATGTTAATTTTGTGCTTATTCAACGCTGAATGTTATAAATGAAATCATCTGAAAAATGCAGGTTTGGCAAATGCCAGTAACAAAAAGCAAACACAATATTGACATTTTTGTTTTATAAATCAATATAGTATCATTTCATCTGTTTATTCGCAAATGTTTATGCTAGAAAATCGTGATGTGTCTAGAATAAGACATCTATCTTGTTAAAAATTACAGATACATGCTTTATATATATATGCTATATATATGTTTTTGTCAAGTTGTTGTACTCGGCTTTGACACATTCTCCATTTTCATTCTCAATTTTATTAGAAATAGTAAGATCGAATATGTCTCATTTTATCAAAACATATAATGTTCAGATACCGGATAAATGAAAATCTTTGTGGGCAGACGTGTTGTGTAAAACATGTATGTGTCTTGTTTCAACCATTTAAAACTGTAATATATAATTTATTGTAATGCATCGTTTGTCACGATCACATGGTTATTTAAACTCACTTACAATACCTTCTAATTGAGAATAGGCTTTAATTTTGAAAAGACATTATCACAATTGTTTAAGTTATAGATACAATGGATAAGCGTTGATTCATGAAAAACAAACCATTCGCCCAGCGGGCTCATTGGTTTTTTTTAAGAATCAACGCGTATCCATTGTATATATATAACAGAAACGAATTATAGTATAACAATGGCCATATTCCTGATTTGGTACACGGTATTTTTACAGGAAAAAATGGTGGGTTGAACCTGGTTTTGTGGCATGCCAAACCTCGCACTTGTTTGGCCATGTGAAATATGACTTCAAAATGACAGCACAACCCCACAAGACCACAATTGACAAAGAATCACACGAACAACAGCCAAAAAAGGCAACAAGTTCAAAATTTGTGTACGCCAGAAGTGCATTTTGTCCACACAAGACCTACTAGTGACGCCAAGATACAAAAGTTTGAAAGCCGAACAAGTACAAAGTTGAACAGCATCGAGGACAAGATATAAAAAATTCGAGGTCGAGTCTGGTCCAGACTAGGTTGAGTACGGTTCAGACTAGGTTGAGTATGGTTCAGACTAGGTCGAACATGGTTCAGACTCGTATAAAATGGTTAAGATCTGGTCAAGTACAAATTCAGACTGTTAAGTATGGTTCAGACTACAGTCGAGTATTATCAAATACATTTCAGACCAATTCAGACTGGTCGAGTAAAAATCAGTACAGTATAGTACAAATATAGGCCATTTCAGACTTTAACTGGTTTGTAGTGACGGCTAAGGTAATCTATGCCTGGGATACGAACATTATTATACTTTTGTTTGTGTTGAATATGAATGCAAACAATTCTTCATTGTTACAGAAATAATTAGCCACTTTTGATTTCAGTACTTTTTGTACACGAAGATAAGATGTTTTTTCATGAAAATAAAAGAATATCAGGGGAAAAAATACAAAAAGGTGTATGAACAGAGACATACATGTATAAACATGTCTCCGTTTAAAAAGATCAATATTGCTTATCTTCTAAAAAAAAATCCCGATGTTAGATATATTTTTTTTTTTTATTTTAATGGCCTCGACATAATTGTGCTTGAATAATTTTAAAATAATAAGAATACAATACTAAAAAATATCGAAAATAAGACTCCGAAGTTTTCAATAATTTATAATCTAACTTTTCTTTACAGTATTTTTTATACCCTCACTCTTGATTCAAAGTTTTAAGAATTCAAAAACAAGACATCAGTTATTGCCAGCCGACTCTATGTGCATGTTTTTTTTGACAAGTTTGAAATACATGTAATTCATCATATGTTTGCTTGTATATTCATACAGTTTTGTAATTATAAACATTTTTTTTTATTAATTAGCAGGTTTGAAACAGAAAAAAGTGTTTAAAAGTGCGACACATGGTATTCGAGACAAGAAATCAATTTTCTTACACGTTTAAAATTCAAATAAAGTAAAATCATTTGTAAGAGAAATTCATATTGTTGACTCAGCAATGGCAATCTGTTACACAGAAAAATATAGTTGGTCAAACATATCGTAGTTGCAAAAGTAGTAAAAGGGGTTGGGCACAAGTTAAAGTAACATTAGTTACGTCCTCTCCCTGTTGGTCTCAATAAACATGTACAGAAATCTTGTTAAGTCTTAGGAGGAGGAGGATGATTGTTTTTTTTTTAGGAAAGATTGTGAATTTGAACTTTGTCAATAATTGTTTCAAATAACCCATATGTCTTTTTTTAAATAATGCAATGTTGTTTGCAATAAGTTATATCAAAATCCTTAAGATACGATTTGTTTATATAACTTTACATCATATAGAAATAATGAAAAGCCATATAATTACAGTATTTTCTTAACATGAGGATAGGTTGTTTTTCATGAAATATGCTGAAATTAATTGGGAAATACTTTTGTTCGTGTTGCTTAAAAGTGAAATTTGTCTTCTTTTATATCAGATATAATGCAAAGTCAATTGCAATTAGTAATCATGATTACATTAAGATACGTTCTTGTGTATAAGATGTGAATAATTGAAAGATAAATATGCATACACTTATGTTTTTTGTTGAATAGATGTTCAGTCATATCTTTACTTTAATGGAAATTTTTGTACCGCCACGGGAGTTTTTTTACTTTTTGTGGTTGAGGGCTGGTTGTTTTTCATAAAATCCCAGGCATATCAGGAAAAACATACTAAAAGGTTATTCGCATGTTTAATCTACTTTTGAAAAAAAAAATGCAATGATATTTCTTACTTGTTGTTTCAAAATCCTGTAGCTAAGATTTTTTTTAACCAGAATTTAAATAATGTATGCAGAAAAATTCTTTTTGAAGGTCAATTGCAATCAGTTATTATAAATGCATTTTATATGTTATTTTGTTGAAAGTTTGAATAGATAAAGCATAAAAAAAAATAATACAATGTTATTTGACACTTTTTTAATCAAAGGCATCAATATCAGATTTTTTTCATAAGAATAGTAACATTATAACATTTTAAGTACAATAGTGCTTAATTTTTTCCTTGTGTTGAACATTAATCTAATAACATCTTTATTTTGATAGAAATTATGATATAAAAAAGAAGATGTGGTATGATTGCCAATGAGAAACTATCCACAAAAGAATCGTTATTTAATTCCAGTGTTTTAAAATTGGCTTTTTTTCATAAAATATACTAAACTTCAGGAAAAAGATACTTAATTTGTTGATACGTTCCATAACATCGCACATATTTCTTCCTTTTTATCAATAATAATGCAATGTCAATCCAATGCATTCAAATAGGTTATTTTGTATAAACTGTGAATCAAAGGATAAATATACATAAACTTTTGCGTTTGTTTACTACAGATTCAACCATTTCTTTATGTCAGTGAAAATTATTCACTGACATTGGAAGTTTGTACTTTTTATAAAATAGATTTTTTTTTTTTTTTTATCAAATCAGTAAAATATCAGAGAAAATATTAAACAATGTTGTTTGCATTGATTTTATCACTAATTTCTCTTCTTTTGTCAAAAAAGGGACAATGTTATTTTAAATAGTTATTTCATAGGTCTAACGATATGATTTAATGAGCCACTATCTGATTTCAGTCCTTTTTGTACACCAAGATAAAATGTTTTTCATGAAAATAAAAGAATATCAGGGGAAAACATACAAAAAAAGTTGTTCGAATTGTTTAAAACAGAGACATACATGTATATACATGTCTCTGTTTAAAAAGATCATTTTTTCTTATTTTCTAAAAAAAATAATCCTGATGTTAGATATATCTTTATTTTTTTATTTTAATGGCCTCGACATAATTATGCTTAAAGAAATTTAGAATTATAATAAAAATACAATACTGAAGTTTTCAATGATTTATAATCTAACTTTTCTTTACAGTACTTTTTATACCCCCACTCTTGTTTCAAATTTTAAAGAATTCAAATACAAGACTTGAGTTATTGTCAGCCGACTCTATGTGCATGTTTTCTGACAAGTTTGAAATACATGTAATTCATCATATGTTTGATTGTATATTCATACAGTCATGTAAGTATAAACATTTTTTGAGTAATTAGCATGTTTGAAACAGAAAGAAATGTTCAAAAGTGCAACAGACGGTATTCGTGACAAGAAATCAATTTTCTTACAATTTTAAAATTCAAATGAAGTAAAAATCATTTGTAAGAGAAATTGTTATTTGTAAATTATAGTTATTTCAAAGGTCTAACGATATGATTTTGTTGATCAGAATTTTAATATTGTAAATGAAATAATGCTTTAACTTTTTTGTGTTGAATATGTATATGCATTTATTTCTTTAATTTAATAGAAATAATGAACCACCATTTGAATTCAGGACTTTTCTTAACATCAGGAGTGGTTGTTTTTCAGAGCGTATTTTTAATATTGGCAATGGATTTAATGTTCTCTATACTTTACAATGCAAATATTTCTTCTCTTGTATCAGAGATAATGCAACGTCAATTGCTAGTCATAATACATGCCTTTCGATAAGTAATTTTGAATAGAATTTGAATAAATGAAGGAAAAATATTCTTAAACTTTTGTTTTTATGTTGAATAAGAATAAAATAATTTCTTTTTATTAATTGAATGAAAATATTGGCCGCCATTACATGTTTGTACTATATATCATTTGAAACTAGTTAATGATTGCATGGTCCTCTAGACAAGTTTTTTCTTTAAAGATATTTTTGTATGAGAATACTAATACTTTTGTTTGTGTTGAATATGAATGCATTCATTCTTTTTTTGTTATAGAAATACTGAGCCACTATGTGATTTCAGTACTTTTTGTGAACCAAGATCTTCTTTAATATATACCAGTAGTGGTTAATATTTAGTCATTTTGGATAAATTTAATGAACTATTTTCAGAAAAGCTTTCCCCATAGATTCAAACAGCAATTTCGTTAAATTCCTTGATGTTTCTACTTTTTAGGCCAAAAACAACCCGACCAAACAGCAGATACACGTGTTAAATCATGCAGCATGTGTGTGTCTTTCCCAAGTCAGGAGCCTCTAGCCTGTGTTAGTCTCGCGCGTTTTTTTATTTTAGTTCATTTAGATGTTTTGGAAATTGAACTAGGTCGCATTTTGTTTAGGAGCCTGTTAAAGAACGCCTATAGGTGCGGGATTTTCACGCTGTGTTACATACACATTTGTGGTCTTCGGCTGTTTTCTGCTCGTTTGTCGAGGTATTGTCTCTTTGACACATATCCAATTTCCATTCTCAATGTTTTAGAATGTTAGGTTCAAACAAAAATTGAATCCTTTAATCTCCGTGAACAATTAATGTAATTCGTAAAGTGCTTCGATAGTACCATGTAATGCCATTTGTGAAAGAGATTTTTATATCGATAATGCACAATTATTTAATCATATTACCTTAGAGTTCATCTCATGTACATGCAGGAATGGATGAAGGTAGAAGGTTTTATTGACAGAAAAATGATATGATTAAGTAAATCTTTCTATTGAGCATGGGGAATATGAGTGTAATTCGTAGAAAAAAATGTCTTTATGTAGTTGTAACATTGCACAAATTGTGATCTTAAATCAAGCAGTATATCTTCAGAATTTTTTAGAATCCACATCTTATTGACACCACTGGTTGAATATATCTTATTACAATATTTTCGAACACCATCTGTAGAGAGAATAGAAGTGAACATTTTGGATAGATGGTTAGTCGAACATATTGGTGATCCAGTTATGTATTGTTCTTTATACGGAGCTTTATGAATTTTTGGTATACAGTATAAGGACGGTAGATTTGCGCCGTTTTCTTTGATTTTAATATCAAATGAAAGAAGTAAAGATTTGTGATTTTTTTGAATTTCATCATTTGTTAAATAATATTTAGGACTACCAATTGTGCTGTTTATTCCTGGCACTTTTTTTTTTGCATTGCAAATAATAGTTTCCACATACAATGACATACAAAGACATTATTAGTAGAAGCTTTGTATGCTTGAAACTTGACATATTTGCCATGCAAAGAGGTTAAACCTAGAGAAGGGACAACAGATACCAGAGGGACATCCGAATTCAAATGCTGGTGGACGTTTTCGTCCCCGAGGGTATCAGCAGCCCAGTAGTCAGCACTTCGGTGTTGACATGAATATCAATTATATGGTCATGTTTATAAATTTTCTGTTTACAAAACTTTTGAAATTTTCGAAAAACTAAGGATTTTCTTACCCCAGGAGTAGATTACCTTAGCCGTATCTGGCACAACGTTTGGGAATTTTGGATCCTCAATGCTCTTCAACTTTGTATTTGTTTGGCTTTTTAACTATTTTGATCTGAGCGTCACTGATGAGTCTTATGTAGACGAAACGCGCGTCTGGCGTATACAATTATAATCCTGGTACTTTTGATAACTATTTACACCACTGGGTCGATGCCACTGCTGGTGGACGTTTCGTCCCCGAGGGTATCACCAGCCCAGTATTCAGCACTTCGGTGTTGACATGATTATCAATTATATGGTCATTTTTATAAATTTTCTGTTTACGAAACTTTTGAATTTTTCGAAAAACTAAGGATTTTCTTACCCCAGGAGTAGATTACCTTAGCCGTATTTGACACAACTTTTGGGAATTTTGGGTCCTCAATGCTCTTGAACTTTGTATTTGTTTGGCTTTTTAACTATTTTGATCTGAGCGTCACTGATGAGTCTTATGTAGACGAAACGCACGTCTGGCGTATAAAATTATAATCCTGGTACTTTTGATAACTATTTACACCACTGGGTCGATGCCACTGCTGGTGGACGTTTCGTTCCCGAGGGTATCACCACCCCAGTAGTCAGCACTTCGGTGTTGACATGAATATCAATTATATGGTCATTTTTGTAAATTTTCTGTTTACAAAACTTTTGAATTTTTCGAAAAACTAAGGATTTTCTTACCCAAGGAGTAGATTACCTTAGCCGTATTTGGCACAACTTTTGGGAATTTTGGGTCCACAATGCTCTTCAACTTTGTATTTGTTTGGCTTTTTAACTATTTTGATATGAGCGTCACTGATGAGTCTTATGTAGACGAAACGCGCGTCTAGCGTATAAAATTATAATCCTGGTACCTTTGATAACTATAAACAGACAACAGGTATATATTTTTATTGGTAGGTCTAATTGGAAACATCCTATAACAGAGAAACATTATTGTTGGTATTTAAGGTTCATCTTTATAGCTAATAAAGCTTGTTTTAAAACACCAATGTTCTATAATAAACAACAATCACACTACATATCACAATATATACTATTAAATTGTATTTGAAACACACTAAGCATTGATATCTACAAAACAATCTGAAATCTCACATTTTTGATAGAATTTTGAGTTATCATCCTTTGGCCTAGATCTGTAAAATAAACAGAAAACAAATATTTTAAAACATCACAGAAATTATGATTGAATATTAAAAAGAAGATGTGATATGATTGCCAATGAGACAACTATCCACAAAAGACCAAAAGGACACAGACATTAACAACTATAGGTCACCGTACGGCCTTCAACAATTAGCAAACCCATACCGCATAGTCAGCTATAAAAGGAGTTCAGAACAAGTTTTGTTTCGACAGGTTTTTGATTTATGTAAGGTTTGCTTAGATATGTTCTAGTGTTATTACCACCAACATTCAATAGAACAACTGACAATCCTAGTTATCGAAGGCACCAAGGATTAAAGAAGTCAATACAATTAGAATGTCTTCATTTTTTCCTGGATATTGTCAAAGATGGACGAAAATAGGTCGAAAGATACAAAAGGAATAGTCAAACTCATAAAACTAAAAATAAACTGACAACGCCATGGCTAAAAATGAAAAAGACAAACAGACAAATAATAGTACACCATACCACTACAAACTCCTCAGAGTCTGAATTGACCAGTTTTTGTGCTCGACCAGTAAAATCGAGCACACATTTTACTCGACTAGTCTCGACATTGTCTCGACTGTACTTAACTGTACTTAAGTGTACTCGACTAGGTCTCGACTTTACTTAATTAGTCTGATTCAGTACTTGATGATCTTTGTGTAGTCTGAAATGGTTTTGACCAAGGCTCGACCTGTCTCGACCTGTCTCGACTAGTCTCGACTCAGTCTCAACCAGTCTCGACCTGTCTCGACTAGTCTTGACCTTCAAATTTAGTTTTGACTGGTGTAAATCAGCCCATCTAACTCAATTAAATATTGATCTTACAAAATTCAAGCTTATTAGGTAGTTTGATTTATTGCTGTGAAATGAAAGAATTTAATTTTACAATATGTAAAAATAAATATTATTATATAAAAATTCAGATAGGCATCTTTAATTTTTTTAATAACTTTTTCAAATCAACTTGGATTTTCATCAAACTAAGCAGCTATCTTACATATATATCAAGCTTACTGAATCCCATTTCATTTAGTTTTTTTTTGTATTGCTGTAAAATTTAAGAATTAAAGTAACCTTGGTAAAAAAAGCTAGGATTTGCAATTCGGACAAAATAGAGATAGTACACTTTAATTTTTTTTAATAACTTTTTCAAATCAACTTGGATTTGCATCAAACTATGCAGCTATCTTACATATATATCAAGCTTACTAAATTCCAATTTCATTTAGTTTTTTGTTATATTGCTGTAAAATTTAAAAATAAAGTAATCTTGGAAAAAATAGCTGGGATTTGCAATTCGGACAAAATAGAGATAGTACACTTTAATGTGTTTAATAACTTTTTCAAATCAACTTGGATTTTATTGAAACTATATATAGCTACCTTGGTGATGTATTCATCTTACTGAAACCCAGGTTGTTATAAAGTTTGTTGTATTGCTGTCAAATTTAAGAATTAATTTAATCTAGGTAAAAAAAAGATAGGATTTGCAGTTTTGACAAAATATAGATGGTACACTTTAATTTTTTTCATAACTTTTTCAAATCAACTTAGATTTTCATCAAACTCTACAAATATCTGTGCAATATATTGATCTTACTGAATCATAGGTTGTTATTTTGTTTGGTGTATTTCTGTCAAATTTAAGAATTTAATTAACCTAGGTCAAAAAGCTACGATATTAAAAATATATCTTTTCTCATAATTTGGGAAAAAGTATATATAAAATAGTTATATAATTCCTTTAATGTTTTATTCATTTTGATATACACTTTATAAATATATCAAAAAGGGATGAAACATTAGAAATTATTTAAATAGTTCTTCTGATTTTTGGTGATTTATAAAGCAATACCTTCTGCTTGGGGCAAACTTATTAAAAAGATCACATCTACCAGAGAGTTTTAAATTCTAAATAACATTTATTCAAAGTTGCAACATCCTGTTAAATCTGATTCGCAGGGCTTTTAATTCACTAGATAAGTAATACACGAGTTTAAGAAAAGTAGGGCTTTCTTTTTACTTGTAAAACTCATGTGTACTGATGTAATTAAATCATGTATAGTGCCATGTCATTAAATTTGACAAATAAATATTTTAAAACTTCATAACAACCTGGGATTTAGTAAGATCACCAAGGTAGCTATATAGTTTTAATAAAATCCAAGTTGATTTGAAAAAGTTATTAAAAAACTTAAAGTGTACTATCTCTATTTTGTCCAAATTGCAAATCCTAGCTTTTTATACCAAGATTACTTTAATTCTTAAATTTTACAGCAATACAACAAAAAACTAAATGAAATGGGATTCAGTAAGCTTGATATATATGTAAGATAGCTGCATAGTTTGATGCAAATCCAAGTTGATTTGAAAAAGTTATTAAAATAATTAAAGTGTACTATCTCTATTTTGTCCAAATTGCAAATCCTAGCTTTTTATACCAAGATTACTTTAATTCTTAAATTTTACAGCAATACAACAAAAACCTAAATGAAATGGGATTCAGTAAGCTTGATATATATGTAAGATAGCTGCATAGTTTGATGCAAATCCAAGTTGATTTGAAAAAGTTATTGAAAAATTAAAGTGTACTATCTCTATTTTGTCCAAATTGCAAATCCTAGCTTTTTTTTTACCAAGATTACTTAAATTCTTAAATTTTACAGCAATACAACAAAAACCTAAATGAAATGGGATTCAGTATGCTTGATATATATGTAAGATAGCTGCATAGTTTGATGCAAATCCAAGTTGATTTGAAAAAGTTATTAAAAAAATTAAAGTGTACTATCTCTATTTTGTCCAAATTGCAAATCCTAGCTTTTTATACCAAGATTACTTTAATTCTTAAATTTTACAGCAATACAACAAAAACCTAAATGAAATGGGATTCAGTAAGCTTGATATATATGTAAGATAGCTGCATAGTTTGATGCAAATCCAAGTTGATTTGAAAAAGTTATTGAAAAATTAAAGTGTACTATCTCTATTTTGTCCGAATTGCAAATCCTAGCTTTTTTTTTACCAAGATTACTTTAATTCTTAAATTTTACAGCAATACAACAAAAACCTAAATGAAATGGGATTCAGTAAGCTTGATATATATGTAAGATAGTTGCATAGTTTGATGCAAATCCAAGTTGATTTGAAAAAGTTATTAAAAAAATTAAAGTGTACTATCTCTATTTTGTCCGAATTGCAAATCCTAGCTTTTTTTACCAAGATTACTTAAATTCTTAAATTTTACAGCAATACGACAAAAACCTAAATGAAATAGGATTCAGTAAGCTTGATATATATGTAAGATAGCTGCATAGTTTGATGCAAATCCAAGTTGATTTGAAAAAGTTATTAAAAAAATTAAAGTGTATACTATCTCTATTTTGTCAGAATTGCAAATCCTAGCTTTTTTTACCAAGATTTAAATTCTTAAATTTTACAGCATACAACAAAAACCTAAATGAAATGGGATTCAGTAAGCTTGATATATATGTAAGATAGCTGCATAGTTTGATGCAAATCCAAGTTGATTTGAAGAAGTTATTAAAAAAATTAAAGTGTACTATCTCTATTTTGTCCGAATTGCAGATCCTAGCTTTTTTTACCAAGATTACTTAAATTCTTAAATTTCACAGCAATACAACAAAAACCTAAATGAAATGGGATTAAGTAAGCTTGATATATATGTAAGATAGCTGCATAGTTTGATGCAAATCCAAGTTGATTTGAAAAAGTTATTAAAATAATTAAAGTGTACTATCTCTATTTTGTCCGAATTGCAAATCATAGCTTTTTTTACCAAGATTACTTAAATTCTTAAATTTTACAGCAATACAACAAAAACCTAAATGAAATGGGATTCAGTAAGCTTGATATATATGTAAGATAGCTGCATAGTTTGATAAAAATCCAAGTTGATTTGAAAAATTTATTAAAAAAATTAAAGATGCCTATCTGAATTTTTATATAATAATTTTTATTTTTACATATTGTAAAATTAAATTCTTTCATTTCACAGCAATAAATCAAACTACCTAATAAGCTTGAATTTTGTAAGATCAATATTTAATTTAGTTAGATGGGCTGATTTACACCAGTCAAAACTAAATTTGAAGGTCAAGACTAGTCGAGCCAGGTCGAGACTGGTTGAGACTGAGTCGAGACTAGTCGAGACAGGTCGAGACTAGTCAAGACAGGTCGAGACAGGTCGAGCCTTGGTCAAGACCATTTCAGACTACACAAAGATCATCAAGTACTGAATCAGACTAATTAAGTAAAGTCGAGACCTAGTCGAGTACACTTAAGTACAGTTAAGTACAGTCGAGACAATGTCGAGACTAGTCGAGACAATGTCGAGACTAGTCGAGTAAAATGTGTGCTCGATTTTACTGGTCGAGCACAAAAACTGGTCAATTCAGACTCTGAGGAGTTTGTAGTGTACACAACATATAAAACGAAAGACTGAGTAACACTGAATTTACACTATAATCTATTAGACACGTCATGATAACAACTTTGTCAGATTTATATGACTCTATATTTCCTCTGTCTTATTGCATAGTTTTTACATAAATCATTTCGTTCGTTTCGCGTAGGCATGGTTAATCAATTTTAAATTTGTGACCTGGATTAGTTTCAGTTAAATCGATTGATGATTATTTAACAGCGGTATATTACTATGCCTTTTATAATAGTTTACCTACACTTATTGACTCGTTTGAAGAAGATCTTACATATTATTTGTTTTGTTAATTTTTTGACAACTTAATCATGCCATTAGTTTTCTTGTTTTCTTGTTTTACATCTGTTATTTCGGAGCCTTTAATAGCTGACTTGCGGTTTCGCTTTTGTTCATTGTTGAAGGCCGTGACGTAAAGATGTTAATTTCTGTGTCATAGAGTCTCTTGTGTGATGAGTTGTCTCATTGGCAATAAAACTATATCATCTTTTGTATACTTATCAGACCTTCTCCTTTTGGAAAGTTTCCAAATTAATGGAAGCAAATGGATACATTCAAACAAAACAAATATGTTCATAATACGGATACTCCACTCGCACGTCCATAATCTATGTTTCATGGGCCTTGAAATTAATAACAACTCTAATTTGGCAATAAAATAAGAAAGATTATGTTATAAAGTTCACCTCACTTTATTACAGTATCATTTGTTACAGTAATTATAATTGACAGATCAGCAACTCTCACATGTCTGCACGTTCTTAAATATCACGAAACGATGTACGTGTTAATAAATTAGTTATAGAAACTGGATTGTATTATTAAAAAGCAAAGATATTACACATTTTGGCGACGAGGAAAACAAACTTGATATTAAAATAAATGTGAATTTCTACAAGTGACAATGCCGACTTACGGGAAATTAGACTCTTTTGATGAATTCGAAGATTGGACACAATATGTAGAACGTATGGAACATTATTTTAATGCTAATGAGATAGACGAAGAAGACCAAAAAAGGGATATTTTCTTAAGTGTATGTTGGAAGAATACCTACAAATTTTTTATTATTTATTAGCACCAGCCAAACCAGGAACGAAATGACTGGCCGATTTAACAATACTAGTGAAGGACCACCGAGATCCAGTACCATCAGAAATCATTCAGATATTTAAATTTAACAGTAGAACAAGACACAGCGATGAGTCAGTGAGGACATTTATTGCAGCACTAAGAAGTCTGACAGAACACTGTAATTATGGTGACACGTTAAACGCGATGTTACGTGACAGGTTAGTCGTCGGAATAAAGAGTGACCGCATACAGAGAAGGCTGTTAGCAGAGCCGAATTTAACATTTGAAAAGGCATTGGAAATTGCTACCGCTATGTAGACTGCGGAGAAGAATACACAGGACATCCAAGCGAGTGGGACAAATGGAACATTTGAGAAACAAATCAATAAAGTTTCAAAATCATATACAAGAAACAACTCTGGAAGTTCGAAACAAGGAGATTGTTACCGGTGTGGAGGAAACCACTTAGCCACTGCATGCAGGTTTAAGGATGAAAAGTGCCACAGTTGTAAAAAGAAGGGATATATCGCAAAGAAATGCCGTAACACATCTGCCAATGGGAATTTAAGTGAAAATCACAGAGAGTTTAAATCACGTTTTAAACCACGTGCTCATTTCATGGAACAGGATGAAAGTAGCGAAAGTGAAAGTGAAAATGAAGTTTACTCAGTTTCATTTTGGAAATAAATCTAATGAGGCATATAAAGTGCAAATCAATGTAAAATTCAGAATGGAAATGGGGAATGTGTCAAAGAAACAACAGCCCGACCAAAGAAAAAACACAACAGCAGAAGGTCACCAACAGGTCTTCAATGTAGCGAGAAATTCCCGCACCCGGAGGCGTCCTTCAGCTGGCCCCTAACTGTGAATAAAGGTGAATTAGCCATGTAAATAGATACCGGAGGCTCCGTTTCTATCATAAGCGAGGATACTTACAAGGAATACAAGTCGAAATTCAGAATTAAACCGACAAGTGCTAAACTCCAAACATGCATGGGAGAGCAGATTCCTGTAATAGGACGTGCAATCGTCAATGTCAACTACAAGAAGGAAAGCGAAAAATTACCATTACTGATAGTGAAGCGTAAAGGTCCGAATTTACTAGGCCGAGACTGGTTGAACAAACTCCAACTGGATTGGAAGGATATTTTCTCCGTTGTTGGAAGTGATAATCAATCGAGTGACTTGAATGTGATCTTGGAAGCAAATAAGGAGGTTTTCAAAGATGAACTTGGAACTGTAAAAGGCATGAAAGCCAAGATTTATGATTAGAGTGCCGTACCCAAATATTTCAAGGCTCGTCCTTTGCCGTATGCGTTGAAGGATAAAGTGGAGATGGAACTTGAACGTCTTAAGAAGGAGGGTCAGATTCAGCAAGTAGAATTTTCCGACTAGGCCGCTCCGATAGTACCTGTAGTTAAGGAGAACGGATCTATTAGAATTTGTGGTGACTACAATGTAACCGTTAATGCCGTTTCAAAGTTAGACAATTATCCGATTCCTAAAACAGAGGATTTATACGCAACGCTTGGAGGAGGACAAGAATATACAAAATTGGATTTAAACCAAGCATATCAACAAATTGAACTTGATGAGGACAGTAAAAGATATGTGACTATAAACACGCACAAGGGTTTATTCAGATACAATAGACTTCCTTATGATGTAGCGTCCAGCCCAGGTATTTTCCAAAGATCACTTTAAAATGTAGTTCAAGGTATAGCCAATGTTTTTGTTCGAGTAGATGATATACTGATAACGGGTAAAACAAGAGAGGAACATCTGAATACTCTTTCTAAGGTTTTGTCTAGATTTAAGAGAATCGGAATTCGGTTAAAGAAACAGAAGTGTGTGTTCATGGCCGAAGAAGTTGTTTATTTGGGATTTAAAATAAACAAACACGGAATCTATCCAGTGGAGAGTAAAGTTGAGGCGATCGATAAAGCACCAAGTCCGACAAACGTGACAGAACTTAAAGCTTATCTTGGAATGCTGAACTATTACAATAGATTCTTAGCGAATTTGTCTCACTTGTTAAAGCCGCTACATATACTTCCATAGAAAGACACAAAATGGAGTTGGGAAAAAGAACAGGAAAAAGCGTTCAAAGAGTCAAAACAGCTGTTGAAATCCGCATCAGTACTTGTACATTTCGATCCGAAAAAGAAATTAATCTTAGCATGTGATGCATCTCCGTATGGATTAGGCGCCGTACTTTCGCATTAAATGGACGACGGCAGTGACAAACCAATAGCTTATACATCTCGAACACTTACTTCAGCAGAGAAGAATTATTCCGTTCTTGAGAAGGAGAGTGGCCATAATATTTGGTATCAAGAAAATTTCATCAATATTTGTATGGACACCCCGTTACAATCATAACCGATCACAAGCCGCTCATAGGTTTATTTCGAGAAGATAAACCTATACCTACAATGGCCGCATCTCGAATTCAAAGTTGGGCACTGACGTTAACTGCATATGAGTACACGATTGTATACAAAGAAGGGAGTTTGAATGGTAATGCGGATGGACTAAGTAGACTACCGCTGAAAACAAACACTGAAAAGACACCAACGCCAGGTGATACTATATTATTAATGGAACATTTAGCCACTACGCCAGTTGATGCTAAACAAATTCAAAAGTGGACACGCAAGGACACAATACTGTCTATGGTTCTTAGATACATTTTGAATGGAGGGCCGTCAAAATGTCCAAGTGAAGACATTTGACCGTATTATAGTAGAAAAATGAACTGTGTAGTCAGGACGGATGCATATTGTGGGGAGGAAAAGTAATTGTACCACAGCCAGGACGTGAAGCCATTTTAAATGAATTACACCAAGGACATCCAGGGATTACTAAAATGAAAAGTCTAGCAAGAAGCTATATATGGTGGCCTGGAATGGACAATGACTTGGAATTAACTGTTGTTAATTGTTATAGTTGTCAGGAAAACCACAAATTACCAGCAGAATCACCGTTACATCCGTGGGAATATCCGAGCCATCCGTGGTCAAGAATACACATAGACTTTGCAGGACCATTCATGAACAAATCATTTCTAATTATGGTTGATGCGTATTCAAAATGGATAGACATACACGTCATGAATTCTACAACATCCGAAGCTACGATTGCAAAACTTAAACAAACGTTTGCAACACATGGATTATGTGATCTTATTATTAGTGATAATGGAGCCGCATTTACTAGTAAGGAATTCGCCGACTATGTGAAATCAAATGGAATTGAACATCGCACTTCCGCGCCGTGGCATCCAGTTAGTAATGGTTGTGCTGAACGAGCAGTTCAGAGTTTCAAAGAAGGTATGAAGAAAATCAAAGAAGGAACTGTCCAGGAAAAGTTGAACCATTTTCTTTTCAACTACCGTATAACGCCACAAACAACGACAGGATTGGCACCATCAGAACTGCTGATGAAAAGGAAACTCAAGTCACGTCTAGATTTAGTTTTTCCAAATATCGAGAAGCGAGTTCAGGAGAGACAACAAAAACAAAAAACATTATCACAATAAGAAATCTGTGAACAGACAAATTAATGTAGGACAGGGAATATTTGCCAGGAGAAGTTATAAAACAATCAGGACCACTTTCATTTCATATTAAATTGCAAGATGGACGTGTCATTCGGAGACATATTGACCACATCAGAGTACGAAACTTCGATTGTACAAACAACTAAAATAAAGAAAAATGTTACAATGACAGTGATTCGTTTGAGCCAGAAATAACTTTACCGATAAGTACTCCTGAGACCGAACAACTGCAAATCAAGAAACCGTCAAACATGACTGAACAAATGGAACCACGCTAACCGAAAAGAATAAGAAAAGAACCATCGCATTTAAAGGATTTTGTGTTAAAATAAATGGTTGATTTATAAAGAGGCATAATAATCCTCACAACCGTTTGAAGTGCATTAAGTACTTCGCAGTGCATGTGTGTACATATCAATTAGTGTAAGAAATAACAACAAGACTAGTGCGAACATTTTTATTTTTATTTTCATAGTAGGACTGCAGACAAACTTTAACGAATGAATCTTTGTGATCTGACATTTATATTTATTTTCAAACTGATATGGACTTATCAATCAGTAGCCGTGAAAAGACTTTAATTTTCTGTAATTGAGTTAATTTGTTTTTAATTTGTTTTAATCTAAGACCGGAGATGTGTTATAAAGATCACCTCAATTTATTACCGTATCATCTGTTACAGTTGTTATAATTGACAGATCACCAACTCTCACATGTCTGCACGTTCTTAAATAAACATGCAATTAAATAGATCAATTGAAGTTCTTATACACATGTTGTCATCTGTAGTCTGACCATCAAACGATGTACTTGTTAATAAATTAGTTATAGAAACTGGATTATATTATTACATAGCAAAGATATTACAGATTATATCATAGGGAACAGGTGCAATAAGTTTCAAGTTGATTAAACTTAATTATGACTAAATATTTCAAGATGAATCTGAACAGACAGACAGACGAATGGACGAACAAACGACCGAACGCACAAATTGAAAAAACATAATGGCCCTATACTATCGTAGATGGAGAATAAAACCAAAACTATTCCTTTGTAATATTCTCTACGACTACAACACCATCAATGATAAAGTATTTTTTTAAAACCCTTTACAACAAGGTTTGAACTAGATAGCATACATTAATGATTTTTCTAGAAATAGTTATCACACTACTGTGTCAGAATTATAATAATTATAATTTCTCGTCATCCCTGCGTATTTCCTATCGTTATTTTATTCAATTTCTTATACTCATTTGTTTTCATGTATCTTATCTTTCGGATATATAATCTGTTGTATAATTCTTGAATACAATTTTGTAAATCTTCTTATCAATTTAGACAATGCCATTACTACACATTTACGTACCATTTTACATATAATGCGGTCGAATATTCAAACCATCTCAAGATATGTTAACTATTTTAGTTTTTCCGGACGGTTCAATATTTAGAAAAGAGACAATAAATGTTGGCACTTTTAATTGATCATGTTTTAATAATAAATTAATTTTACAATCGTTGTGTTCCAATATTGCTGGCAGTTTTTGATACAATCTACTACAGCTACAGTCATTTTGAATAATGTTGTTATAAAAACCAGTATTTACTACGAAATCTGCAGTTTTTTGTAACGGTTCAGTTGTTTTAAATGCTTCCAATTTTTTGAGGCAAAAATTAAAGCCTATGGGATATTAACTCAAGAGGACATATACTGCATGAATAAATTTGATCTATGATAAAATGTAAATACAAAATCCATGAAATAAGGGACGAATAAATTCAATGACAGTATTATATCGCTGAAAATTGTGAAACAATTTCATAAAAATATAAGATGAGATTGAACAACAATCCGCCATTTGCTATTACATAATACAGAGGTATTGTGTATACATCTAAGTTGTTGTGTCAATACCAAACAAAATATTGGAATGAAGTAATTATACAGCCATAAAACTAGGTTATGCATCTCAGTTAATGATGTCCGTACCAAAGCATATAACAATAACCACAATAAACCTATTTCTCGTATCAAACATAAACTAAAAGAACTAGCCAAGGAATTTGTTTTGGTCCCGGCCGATAAAGCTGCTAATAATATTATTATTGTTTGACGTAAATTTTACATTGAGGTTCTGAAAAAGGAAATCACCAATTCACCAACATTCCAACTGACTCCATTTTCAGAAAACGAAATCTGTAACAAACATAAACTTTTAGCCACCGCTTTACAAGCAGAGCCAAATACAATGAAAGTCCCAACTATGTATTGGCTTCCGAAGCTACACAAAACCCCTTACAAATATAGATTTATTTCGTCTTCAAGGCATTGTTCAACTACTAAATTGTCTATTCTTCTTACCAGCACACTTGGTACAATTAAAAACCTTATAATAAATTGTTCAAATAAGGCCTTCGAAAATAGTGGGATAAATTACTTTTGGAGTGTATGCGTTTTTCTTACCAATGGTGTATTTCTAAACGTTAGTGAAAAAGAAATTTTTAATATCGTTTTACAGGAACATAAGTTAAAACATCAATTACACGTGAAAAAATGAAATGGTGCAAAAGTAATCACCAGGGAAAAAAGTACGACTGTTTTAAATTACAGGTAGAACTAAGTATTATAACAATGATATTTAATTATTTTTTTCCCAGAAAGAACCAAAAAAAGGAAAAAAAGTGTTGCTAAACTTTTTTGGATCAGTATATTATATACATCTCAGTTAATCATGTTCGTACCAAAACGTATTAAAATGTAGTTATTACACAACCCGAAATTTTGATAAATACTTCTCACCAAATAATGTCCGTAACATAACATATTGGAATGTAGTTACTCTATCCATTTCAAGTGCATCCGATTAACTGGTTTTCAATTAATTGGTACCCAGTGTCAAATAAAAAAGTGGGCAGTAGAAACAATAGCTGTGCCATTTTTGGTAACTGTTCCGTTTTGAATATGTTCAATGTCTTCACATCGAACTGTAATTCACATTTTTAATGTATGTATTTACAGCTGTACTTTTTACAAAATGCAATCTATGAGATTGGTCTTAACCCGAAGTAACAGAATGGTAAAATCAAATATGTATTTGATACATACCTAAATCTGGGTGTACGATAACATCTGAAAATATATATTTTCAATTATAAATAAAAAAAGAAAATAAGTTTATACTGATCAGTCTTGTTGAAAAATGAGTATGCGCATTATGTCAATTATCGAACTGTCAGTTTGTGATAAGTTTTTATTACCTACCCAATTTTAAAACATTTATTCGAAATAGACAATCACAAAATAAATAGCAAAAAAACCCATCGATATCAACTTTGCATACGTAAATCGTATATTTTGTGCACCGAACTTTATTTATATGTTAATATTATAAAATGAATACAGGTTTCAATTCTGTATATATAGACATTGCAATGTATATTAGAAACTCCATAGTATGAAGGTGAAAACATAAGGCTCTGCGGCAAGTTAACAACCAATGGTTTACATTTAAACTAAAATTCTGTATACCCTTCTCTTTTAGTTTGGATCTGCCTCTGAATTTAATTTGCATGCTAATTAAGTGTATTTTAACTGGTGACAAGTTATTTCGCAATGAGATGCAACATAGAGATCATTCATGGGTACGGGTAGGTAACAAAATAAAATGAATATAAATAGAATACATTTTCTGAAAATAGGCGTGGTTTGTGAAACAGTTGTATCTATAATATTCTTAGTAACAAGAAGTAACAGAACTGTAAAATCAAATATGTGTTTCCTATATTAAAACATACCTACAGCCGATGGCTACAAGTCTGAAAATATAAATTTTCAATTCTTAATAAAAAAAAAACATGAATTGGTATAGATACTGATGAGTCAATTCTCCAACAACAAATTATTTAAGGAATCAAAATAACAAAGGTGAAACAGTTCAAAAGAGAATAACTAACGACCTTATCTTAATACAAATCAATAAATGTTGCATTAATAAAAGATACAGATACAAACGACAACCTCTTAATAAGAGGCTCCAATCTTAGGACAAACATATACAAATAAAGGCAACAGTAGTATACCGCTGTTCAAAACTCATAAATCCATGGACAAAAAACAAAATCGGGATAACAAACTAAAACCGAGGAAAACGCATTAAATATAAGAGAACAACGACATAACACTAAAATGTAACACACATAGACAAAATCCCACGAGAATAACAAATATAACATATATATATAACATCAAAACCAAATACATGAATTTGGGATAGACAAGTACCGTGACACGTCTTATCGCAATGTGAATTTACACTCAAAAATAAGAGAAAACAAACGACACAACGTTATAATGTAATACACACAGAAACGAACTATAATATAACAATGACCATATTCCTGACTTGGTACAGGGCATTTTTAAAGGAAAAAATGGTGGGTTGAACCTGGTTTTGTGGCATGCCAAACCTCGCACTTTTATGGCCATATGAAATATAACATCAAAATGACAACACAGGACTACAATATAAATAAATTGGAGAACACAATTGACAAAGAATCACACGAACAACAGCCAACAAAAGGCAACAAGTTCAAAAATTTTTATACGCCAGAAGTGTATTTTGTCCACACAAGACCTATGTGTGACGCACAGATACAAAAGTATGAAAGCCGAAACGAGTACAAAGTTGAACAGCATCGAGGACCAAAAGATCAAAGAGGTTGTGCCAAAAACGGCAAGGGTTTTCTGTTATGTTACCAGAAAATCCCTATAATTTAGAGTAATTTATACTTTTGCAAACAGTAAATTTAATAAAATGAATATACAAAAGATGTACATGATAAAGCTGAAATACAAAATGAGGCGCAGTAAACTTCTTAATAGGTTTTGCTTTTTTATGTCCATCCTGGACCACACATGCTATAACAACTCTTTCTGTGTTTCGCCCGCATTTTTTTTTGCCATTTTATGACGGAATTTTCGGTTTTCAGTTTTTCTCGGAGCTGAGTATTTTTGGCGTTTTCCTTTTTATATGATCAATGTAATATATAAATATCCATCATAGTGTCTTCTGTGTTACATGTTTGTTTATATCTATAGCAATAGAGATAATAACACAATGTTGACTGCTGTACCCCTTATTTTAATTGTTTTACCCATTGTATAAAAGAGAAGATGTGTTATGATTGCAATTGAGACAACTGTCCACAAGAGACCATAAAAACACAGAAATTAACTTTTTTTTTTCTTTTTTTTTAACAATTAAATCATCTTTATTGCACTAAATGCTGTTTAACAATTTACCTAGCTTACAGCATTAGGCTAAGTATCCCTGTATATCAATTATTATACATCCAGGGAGAATATATAATGAAATAATATATCAATGTTAGTATTTTACAATTAAACATAATACATTATATAAATAAACATCAATAAAAATAGATTCATTCATGTTTAATTTTTGTTTGTCTGTGTCTGTTTACAAATCGGGAAAAGTTACTGTTCTACGCCGTACCGTTTTGTTATTATATTATGTGTGTTTTCTATCTCACAGGTAACCTGTGTATTAATAGTGTAGACCTATTGGAGTTAGCCTAACTTATTCTTTTATATTGTGATATTAAGGATTTATTTTTTCTAGCTTACATTCTTGATCATGTTTATTTATGAAAATAAACATATAGGTAAGTGAATAATGTTAAACTCAAATCAAAAGGTTATTTGCGATGCGGTTTTTTTTTGGCACCTCGTGGTATATTATTTAAACTATTCCAAGGAAATTAGCATATGTTATTTTGTCAACCAGTAATACTTTTACTTACAGGTTACAATATGCTGACGTCTTTATTAACATTTTCCCGGTTTCAATGTTTCTTATCGCATTTAACAATGTTAAATTTTATTATGTCGTTTATTTCCTTTTTGAAAATTTTATAGATTTCTATCTTTGTTTCTTTTTTGTTTGAAACAAAATGTGCCTTATATATGGACAAAAATATAACTGTTATCAGGGTATTTATATCAGAATATTTTATATCTGCTATTTTATAAACAGTTATTAAATTTTCTATCTTTAGAATGTGTCTATCTATTTGAAGATAAAGTAGTAGCTTATTTATTTCTTGCCAGTAGTTATTATTATATTGGCATGTAATAAAAAAATGTTTATAGTTGTCAATTTCTTTGCAAAAATTACAAGAATTGTTTTATAATACTTTCCACTGAACTAGCAATTCATTGCATGGACGGATGAAGTGGAGTAATTTCCATTTAAACATTTTAAATTTGTTGTTATCTAGGTAATTTCATATAAAATCAAGAGTGCAATTAAATTTTATATTTAAATTTTCTTCAAAGATTATTTCCCACTTTAGAAAACCTACAGGTTTTTCTTGTTTATTGGGGACAAATAGTATTGAATATATTTCTTTATTACTCATTTCTGGATGGATATTATGATTGAGTAGCATTTGCAGATTTTTTGTATTCTTTATATTTACTTTTGTTTTAAATGAGCTTTCTTGCTTTAAAATATTCTGCCAATGTTTTGGAATAGCTTTCTCTAATAAGGATAATTCTCGAATCTAATCACGTTTATCTTTTATTTTGGTTAATATTTTATTTTCTGATATATAATCTTTTTCATCAAGTATGTCATTTACATACAAAATATTCTGTTCAATCCATTTAGTAAATAATAAGTATTTTCCTTTTGTTTGTATGTTATGATTACCCCATAAAATCTGCTTTCTTATGTCTAGAAAGTCTATGTCTATGTTTGTGGGGTCTTTGTCTGTCACTCTTAACATTAATCCAAGTTTTAATCAATTGCTGATAGAACTCAGGAAGGAATTTAAATATTTTTTTGTCTAACATACTAACATTTTTAATGTTCATTTGAAATATCAAAAGGTTTTTACCAAATTTGTTTAAGTAAACTTGGGGTATGATTGACCAATTTTCACCAGAATTTTGATTAAGTTTTAAAATCCAGCGTAATTAAAGTGATTTGAGATACAAATCTATATCGATCATTTTTAACCCACCTTCTAAATAGTCTTTACAAAGGGTTGCACGTTTAATTTTATCTTTTTTTCCATTTCATATAAAATTATATACTAGAGTTTTAAACTTTTGTATCATTTCCTTTGGGATGTACATATTTGATGCAATATAAGTTAAATTTGGAAGAATTAGTGATTTTACTACTATTATTTTACCTATTAATGTTAAATTTCTTTTCATCCAATTTGATATAATTTTTTCAAATTTTTTAAGCTGTTTTTCAGTGTTTAGTTTTTGACAGTCTTGATTGTTATAACCAAAGTGAAAGCCAAGACTTTTAATGTTATCTGTTTTCCAATTTATGCTTTCAAATTTATCTCTGCTATGTTTAAGTTTTCCTTACCAAAATCCTTCTGTTTTATTTCGGTTAAGTTGTAATCCTGATAAACTTCCAAAAGTTTCAATTATGTTCATTGCTAAACTTACATCTTTTGGTGATTTAAGAAATAATGTGTTATCATCTGCAAGTTGACATATTTTTAGTGAGCAGTTTCTACCATCTAATTTTACCTCTAAGCCTTTGAGATTATTATCTTGTCTTAGTTTAATTGCCATAATTTCAACTACTAATACGAAGGCTAACGAAGAAATTGGACATCCTTGTCGAATTCCGCGAAAAATATTAAAACTGCTGGACACCCATATATTGTTGAGTATACAACCTTTTATGTCCGTGTACATTGTTTGAATCCATCTTATAAAACTACTTTTAAAGCCAGTTTTACTAAAGTTTCTGACTTAACGTTCCATTCAAGGGAGTCAAATGCCTTGGAAAAATCAACAAAAAGTATGGCTCCATCTACTTTAAATTTCTCTGAGTAATCAATTACATCTTGTATTTGTCTAATATTGAAACCTATGTATCTATTTTTATATAACCTTTTTGGTCAGTATGAATTATTTTTGGTAAAACTTGTTTTAATCTTTGAGCAAGTGCATAAGCTAACAATTTTACATCATAATTTAACAGAGTTATTGGACGATAATTATTTAAAAAAAGTGGATCTTCTTTTTTATATATTAATGATATTGCTCCGATTTTTTGTGAAGTTGACAATTCTCCTTTTTTATGGCAAAAGTTGAATACTGGTTCAATAAAATCTTTTATTTTTTCCCAAAATTCTCTGTAGAATTCAACATTAAGTCCATCTAGACCAGGAGCTTTATTTAGTTTCATTTTGAATATTGCATCTGTGCATTCCTGCACTGTGATGTTTCCTTCACATATATCACTTTCACTATCACTTAATTTTGGACATTTTTTAATATCGTTAAAGTACTTTATGGTATCTTCCATATCTGGTTTAGTAGAGGAATATAAATTTTTATAATAGTTAACTTCAAGGTTAAGTATTTTTTCTTGATCAGTAATTATAGTATTGTTTACATCATATAATCTAGTAATGGTTTTTTTGCACTGCTTTGCTTTTTCAAGACCTAAGAAGTAAGAAGTATTTGTTTCTCCCTCTTCAATCCATTTTACCCTTGATCTAATTTGATTGCCTTTTACTTTTTCATTATACAAATTTCCTAACTCTTGTTCTACTTTCTCTATTTTTTCAATCAAGTAGGTATTTGTTTCATTAACTCTGATGTTATTTTTATGAATTTCATTGTTTAGTTGTATAAGTTGATTTTCTAATACATTGATTGAATCTTTTTTGTTTAAGGCTTTCAATTTACAGAACTGAATTGTACAGTCTCGAACCTCTATTTTAAAAGTGTCCCATAAAAGAGCTAGATTTTTTGAATCACTTCCTTTAATGTTATAGTTGTTAATGAGATTATATATTATTTTTAGGTAAATTTCATCATTTAAGACACTACTGTTTAATTTCCAGTATCCACGTCCTTTATTATTTCTTGATACAGTACTTGCAACCTTAGGCGTTACTGTTTGACGTGAACTTGACTGATCGGTGAATGATCGGTGACGGATGTTTGACTGATCGATGAGTGATCGGTGATCGGTGACCCATAGGATTCGTCAGATAAGTCAAATAACCTATGTGAGAGTTACCCTGACAACTGTCAGAGATCGATCAGTAAGTTAAATTTATGCACGGATCGGACGGATACGTATATATTTAAAATTCTTATGTAAACCGAACTAGACAGTGTTTACAAACGATGAACGCGGACCTCTACGAAGACACCTTAATTTACACGTTAATTTGTAATAAAATTAGTTGCAATAAAAAAGTATAATATAACAGAACGAGGCAGCAAGGAGAGTGGATGTGAAATTTGTGGGAGCGCATTTTATCCTTTTTATTGTTTTAGCACGAACATTTTTAACATGTACACACTTCCTTTTAAGTACCAGTGTATATAATTACCAACGCATGAACATGTTACCTTTTATGACTGTAAATATTTTTTATCCCGATAATTTTATCATGGAACATGTGTGAGTGATCATTGTCGGCAGCCATTTTCAGCAGCCATCTTGGAATTTCCAGAAAACATTTAAGTTATCTCTTGAGATTAACATTTAATTACTTCAATTATAAGACCAAAGACTAATTAATGACTGAGCATAAACTATTGAAATATTTGAGCAAGCCATTTGAATTCCCTACGGGGAAAAGAAAACTGACACCCGTGGTCATTTCGGATAGTAAAGGTTTATATTTACAAAGAGCAACAACATCTAACATTGAGACCCAAATTAAGTGGTGGTGCGCTAAATCAAGAACGTCCGCACAAGGTCTAAGCTGGCTCACGCAAAATCTTGACCAGAAAATTCAACATTTACATAACATCTCTGCATACGTTTGGCTAGGGACATGTGATTTAACCCAATATAATAAAGGGGTGATTTCTCTTAAGACTGAATCTGATGAAGCAATCAACTCATTACTGAGCAATTTAAACAAAATTGTTGAACTTTTTCAAAGATATCCAGAGAGCAAAATAACCTTTATTGAAATACCAGTTTATTCAATATACGAATGGAATAAAAGTAGAAATCATACTGACCCAAATCAATTTCTAGCTCAAGACGAAAAACTATTAGAACAAGTTCTTAGAGTAAATGATAAAATCCGAGAATTAAATACAACTTTAAATAGTAGAGCTCCAAACATAAATGCTGATTTAAAACGCTCGAACCTGAAAAGCTCCAAAAATCAACATAAAAGGATTCGAGACCAATATAATTGGACACTTCATAAAGACGGTGTACATCCTAAAAGAAACCTGTCTAGGGTCTGGTTACGAAAATTTAGCACTCAAATAAAAGCTGACTGCTGGTAGACATTTCAATCGTTCACAGGGCGACTGTGGGATTTCCACTACGACCCTGAAAAAGAACATTCAGTGAATTTCCTGACTTTCTCATTACATATATATATTGACAGGGCGACTATGGGATTTACCACTACGTCCCTGTTCAATAGATATATCGACCACACCAGGTATCACCATGTCACGCTCAATGACTCGACAACTATCCAAAGCTCTATCTACAAGCAGCTTAGTGCCTACAAACTCTGTAACTCATAATAGACCATATCACTTGAACAAACAAAAAGCTCTAGACAAAAAGCATGACAACTGCCACCGAGAGCATATCAAATATGAAATGAAGGCGGGCAAGAACTTTGTCATAATATATAGTACAGCAGCATATGAGCTAGCTAAAACATCAATTATGGATATCTTAAATTCAAAGGAATTTAGTGACCCTTATACTATTCAAACACAAACTGGCATAGACAACTCAAACTCAATCATAGATCATTGCTACAAAGTTTTCAATAGAAAAAACAACGGCCATCCTGGAATTCAGTTAAAATTCACAATAAATTGCTATAACTCCACCAACACAATGACCGTAAATGGAAATCATGTAGATATATTTGTCAGTGACATATTAGAAATATTATGCAATATTCTCAAAGTAAATCTGAAAACATTGGATGTGATAAACCAAAACATCTCAACACAGTTGAACAACCAAAATATAAAAGAGAACACTGTTTCAAGAACAAGTACAACAGATCAATTAGCCATTAAAGATAATGACTTGCAAGAGCAACAATCAGATACAACAATGTCAAAATCTAGACAACTATTAGAATACAAGGATAACAACACAAATTGTATAATAGATACAAATACAACATCAAATACGAACAGTGACAACTCATGCATATGTCCTATCTGTGAATCCGATGTAACTGTTGAGGGTATAGCTTGTGACTCTTGTGACCAATGGTTTCACTTCAATTGCGCCAATATACTCCCATCAGCCGCTGACAATATATACAAAGAAATTGGATTTCATTGTGCTCAGTGTAATGATCAGTTATTGTTTGATAACATTGATATACATGAAACTACACCAAAGCATGTACATGTAGACAAAAACACATCAATTTGTCCTACTCAAGAGCATGATAAAGATCTAGATACACATGAAACCACACCAAAGCATGTAGACATTAATATGCCAAATTTTCCGACAAAAGAGCAGAATAGCGAATTAGAAAATCTGAGACGGTCAAATATTAGGGTACCACAAAATCCTGACACAGAAATACTGATACAAAATGTATCTTCTGAGCCAGACATAGTGCCTACAATATTACAAGACAACATTACAACTGGTATCACATTCAAACCAGCTAATACTATTACACCAAATACTAATGTACAAAATAGGAAGAACATAAGGAAAAACCAACCAAAAATAGAGGAAAGAAATATTTCCAACTCTCAAAGGGCCAGAATACTGAGTCTAGAAAACGAAATTGTACAATTAAAGAGAGTAATTGAGACTATACAAACTACATCAACTGGCACAAACAATAATATACATGTAGAAGCTCCAAACACAAATCATGGAAGCAATTCGATAACTAACAACTGCCAAAACAACATACCAAATCAGCAATATAGTAGCTGTAATACTTGCCACCACCACTCGTGCAATGATAGACAACAATCTTCCAACCTTCAACAAGAGCTAATGGAACAACGTCTACGCTCTCTAGAAAATCACATAAGTCTCAGCACGGCTCTTAATCTACATATCTCATTACAATCGAGAATAGTAAACCAACAGACAACTCAAATACCTTATGTACAACCCCCACAATTTCATGGACATTACGCCTATCCAAATCAAATGGGGTACAATACACATCATCCTAACAATTTCAATGGAGGACACATGTACCAACAAGGGATTCCACAATTTGGACATTCCATATACAACAACCCCTACTATTTAAATCAAGGAGGGATGCCACACTTTAGCACATTACCAAATCATAATGTCAATGTCTCAAGACATCATATAGGTCAACAAGTACCAACATATCATCAAGTGCCAACGTTTGGTCCACCAACATATCGCCCGCCAACATATCAACCGCCTATATACCAACATGACCAACAAACTAGGCCAAATCATGTAAACAACCAACAAAGGCAATCATCATCAATTGTTCAACCAACAACAATGAGACCAACCCCTCAAGTAAGCCAAAATATTCAGCCTATGAACAAAAATGCCTGTAGTTCAAGTATAAATAAAGCAAATACTTCCGAACAACTCACAAACAGTACTACCTACCTCGACCAACAGGAAAAACAACAAACTGCCATTCTAAACCATTCATCTAGTACTGGAGAGATTAATATAGAGCATCAGACTGAAAACAGTGAGGCTGAAAAAATAGATCACATTTCACACACCCAAATGGAAGTCCCGAACATCCAGGATGAAATAGCTAAAATCTCACAAATCCAAAGTCATCCTTTTCGGCAAAAAGGCCTCAAATACAAACCACCAGACAACACAACTCTACTCGAAGAAATGATGGAATCGGGGAAGAGACGATCGATATAGTTACATGTAATATTGAAGGCGTCAAATCTAACACGGCATTTCTTGTATCTTTGGCATTGGACAACAAAATTATATGTATTCAAGAACATTTTTTATGGGAATTCCAAAAACATTTCCTCTCCGACATACTACCAAATTTTGACAACTTCACACGCTGTCACGACTCAAACGATCCACTAGATGGATCAAAACTACCAAAGGGGCAATCAGGGGTCTCAATTTTATGGCCAGATGCATGGAGCGGAAACGTTAAGAAATTAAAAGAGGGAAATGAAAGAATTGTGGCTATCACCTTATCCTCTAACTACAATATCTGCATAATCAATGCGTATCTTCCAACAAATGACAAAGACTCTGCATATGAGTATTCAGAATGTCTAGATATAATCTTTGACATAATACTAAAATTTTCCTCGCATTGTTTAAAATAATCAAAATTATTCTTCTTTTTATCAGAAATGATACTATTTTATTTTAAATCAGTTATTTTTACCATCTTGAGACAAGTCTTCTAATCAGAATTGAGATATAATGAGAATCAAAATACTTAAACTTTTATTTTTGTGGAATAAGAATGCAGTTATTGATTTATTTTGCTACAAATTATTAACCGTCATACAAAATGTATGATTTGAGTACTTTTTGTACATCAAGATTGGCTGTTCTTCATAAAATATGCTTACTTTAAGGAAAAAGATACTAAATTTTTGTACGCCTTGCCTAAAATGCAAATATTTCTTCATTTTACTGAAAATTATTGACCGCCATTAAATTTTTGTACTTTTTATAGTTTAGAATAGTTTTCTTTCATAAAATTAAAAGAATATCAGAAAAATCATACTAAAATTTTCTTCTCATTGTTTAAAATAACCAAAATTATTCTTCTTTTTATCAGAAATGATACTATTTTATTTTAAATCAGTTATTTTTACCATCTTGAGACAAGTCTTCTAATCAGAATTGAGATATAATGAGAATCAAAATACTGAAACTTTTATTTTTGTGGAATAAGAATGCAGTTATTGATTTATTTTGATACAAATTTTTAACCATCATATGATTTCAGTACTTTTTGTACATCAAGATTGGCTGTTCTTCATAAAATATGCTTACTTTAAGGAAAAAGATACTAAATTTGTGTACGTGTTGCCTAAAATGCAAATATTTCTTCATTTTACTGAAAATTATTGACCGCCATTAAATTTTTGTAATTTTTATAGTTTAGAACAATTTTTTTTCATAAAATTAAAAGAATATCAGAAAAAATCATACTAAAATTTTCTTCGCATTGTTTAAAATAACCAAAATTCTTCTTCTTTTTATAAAAAATGATACTATTTTATTTGAAATCAGTTATTTTTACCATCTTGAGACAAGTCTTCTAATCAGAATTGAGATATAATGAGAATTAAAATACTTAAACTTTTATTTTTGTGGAATAAGAATGCAGTTATTGATTTATTTTGATAAAAATCATTAACCGTCATATGATTTGAGTACTTTTTGTACATCAAGATTGGCTGTTCTTCATAAAATATGCTTACTTAAAGGAAAAAGATACTAAATTTTTGTACGCGTTGCCTAAAATGCAAATATTTCTTCATTTTACTGAAAATTATTGACCGCCATTAAATTTTTGTACTTTTTATAGTTTAGAATAGTTTTTTTTTTTAATATTAAAAGAATATTAGAAAAATCATACTAAAATGTTCTTCGCATTGTTTAAAATAACCAAAATTATTCTTTTTATCAAAAATGATACTATTTTATTTTAAATCAGTTATTTTTTCCATCTTGAGACAAGCCTTCTAATCAGAATTGAGATATAATGAAAATTAAAATACTTAAACTTTTATTTTTGTGGAAGAAGAATGCAGTTATTGATTTATTTTGATACAAATTATTAACCGTCATATGATTTTAGTACTTTTTGTACATCATGATTGGCTGTTCTTCATAAAATAATCTTACTTTAAGGATTAAGATATTAATTTTTTGTACGTGTTGCCTAAAAAACAAATATTTCTTCATTTTACTGAAAATTATTGACCGCCATTGGATTTTTGTACTTTTTATAGTTTAGAATAGTTTTTTTTCATAAAATTAAAAGAATGTCAGAGAAATCATACTAAAATTTTATTTGAATTTTAAAAAATAACCAAAATTCTTCTTCTTTTTATTAAAAATGATACTATTTTATTTTAAATCAGTTATTTCTACCATCTTGCATTCTTGGGACAAGTCTTCTTATTAGAATTGAGATATAATGAGAATTAAAATACTTAAATTTTTATTTTTGTGGAATAAGAATGCAGTTATTGATTTATTTTGATACAAATTATTAACCGTCATATGATTTCAGTACTTTTTGTACATCAGGATTGGTTGTTCTTCATAATACATGCCTACTTTAAGGAAAAAGATATTAAATTTTTGTACGCGTTGCCTAAAATGCAAAAATTTCTTCATTTTACTGAAAATTATTGAACGCTGTTGGATTTTTGTACTTTGTAATTAGTTTAGAATAGTTTTTTTTCATAAAATTAAAAGAATGTCAGAGAAATCATACCAACATTTTATTCGCATTTTTTAGAATAACTAAAATTATTCTTCTTTTTATTAAAAATGATACTATTTTATTTGAAATCAGTTATTTTACCATCTTGAGATAAGTCTGCTAATTAGAATTGAGATATAATGAGACTTAAAATACTTAAACTCTTATTTTTGTGGAATAAGAATGCAGTTATTGCTTTAGTATGATATAAATTATTAATCGCCATATGATTTCATTACTTTTTGCTCATCAGGATTGGTTGTTCTTCATAAATTATGCGTTGCCAAAAATGCAAATATTTCTTCTCATATTGGAAAATATTGTAATTTCAATTGCAATGAGTTGTTATGTATTTTGTAGAAAATGTGAATTATTCAAGAATAAATCTGCTTAAAATTATTTCTTTCTTTTTAAGGAATATATTTATGTTTACCACCATTGGATTTTTGTACCTTTTATTGTTTAGGAGTAGTTATTTTTTTATTAAGGTAAAAAAAGACTATCAGAAAAATATAATGTAATGTTGTTTGCATTGTTTAAAATTATTCATATTTCTTTTTTAAAAAACAGCATTTATTTTTATAATTTGTTATTTTAAAGGCTTCGATTGTGACGAGAATATAGAAAGTTTATTTTAAAGAATTTTATGATGATAAGGATACAAAAATTTGAAATATTGAAAAAAATAGACTACATTTTTCATACTGATCCTTTCATTTTGTTTTTCCCGAGTATGTTTGGAAAAGAATAAAATCAATTTCGCGATGTAGACACTCGCCGGGTTTGAAAATATATAACATATTAAATAAAACGAAAAAGACCATTCTTTAATGATGATATTTTAATTTAGGTTTTATCTGTACATTTCTTTTAATTTCAATTCATAAAACTTTGCTAAATAATTAATAAACAAAATGTATCATTGAACGTTCGATTTTCACGAGACGCCATTTTCATAAAATTAAACGAAACTAAGATTCCGTAATCTGCATTAGTTTATCATGTGACGTATTAAAGTTCAATCCGTCATCAAGGTCGATCAGTACTATCCGTCCGATCAGTCCGATCAGTCAATTACTTTTACTATAAGTCTGACGGATTGCTGACGTGAGTTTGACGCGAACTTGACTGATCGGTGACTGATCGATGACCGCTGATTGATCGCTGAAATAGTAACGCCTAAGGTTGCAAGTACTGTATTTGTAATTTGAAAGATACACTATTATGGTCAGTGTATTGAATAACAATTGGTCTGATATCACAAGAGGAGCAATTTTTTTTAATTTCAGTACTAACAAGCAAGTAATCAATTCTTGTGGCCTCTGTTTTATTTCTTTTACACCATGTGAACTGAGTTTTATCTCTGTTTTTTTCACGCCATATATCTGTTAATTTAAAAGATTTAATTAAAGTTTTAAGTCCGCAGACTGGTTCACAAATTTTATTCTTCTATTTTTATTTTTTGTATCTTTTTCATATAAAATATAGTTAAAATCTCCTCCTATTATCAATTGTCCAAGACTATATTTATCAATAAAAGATTTGACTGTTTTAAAAAAAGTATTTCTTAGCTGATTATTATTTGGTGCATAAACGTTTGCAATTGTAAGTATGCTTTCGTCAATTTCTATATTTATCAGAAGGAGTCGTCCATCTGTATCTTTATAATAGTCGATAAATATGTAGTTGAGCCTACTTTTTAACCATATAGATACCCCTCTAGCATTGCTCTGACCATTACTGATGAGTAATTCACCTTCAAACTCTTTTTCAAGATTCTTCTAAGTTGTCAGTAAAGTGTGTTTCTTGTATTAGAAGAATATCACATTTTTGTTGTTTTGTCCATTCAATTAATTGTTTTCTCTTTTCAGTTTGCTGAAGTCCCTTAGCATTGACTGTACAGATGTGAAGTTTTTGATCAGCCATTATTGTTTTATTAAAAGATAAGTTTATGATTGGGGAACCCCCATCTATTTATAGTGTCAATTATCGATTTTGTGCTTTCTTCTACTAGTTCACGCGTGTTTACTTTAATATTCAACAGGTGAATAATTATTGGTAGATTTGCTTTACTTTTAACAATAAATGTATTATACTTTCTACGTAGTTTCCACTGTTTTATTATAAGCAGTAATCCTACATCAAAACATATTGAATATTGTTTACATTTTATCACAATAAATAGATACACAGTATCTTTAATGTTTAATGTAACGATTTTATAGCAAATTATATTACACAGTGATGTTTTCAAGTTTAAAATGCATGCAGCTTTTACACAAGATGACCTCGACTTACGGGTCATTATTTGGGTCAACAACGTGACTTTGTTTACAAACTGAACTGTGACAAACATATACCACACACAGTTTGTGAATACAACAATTGAGAAATAAATTTTACTCAATACAAGAATAATATATATATTACAATGATTATGTTGAACAAAATATTTACATGAATATATTACACAATAATTATATTTACATAGTTTACAGTTGATAAACATAATGAGTAGTTTATGTAAATATATACATTTGTTTTTATCATTACTATATATATTGCTTTTGTCAGGGCTAAATAGTAAGGGTTTATTGTTCTCATTTTGTATTTTGAATTATTGTTTTTTATAACTATTGAATGCTAAATAAAGGCAACAGTAGTATACCGCTGTTCAAAACTCATAAATCCATGGACAAAAAACAAAATCGGGGTAACAAAATACAAAACACAAAAAGAGTTATTATTTTTTCCAGGAAATATATGACATGGTTTGCAGTATGAAGTGGACTATATCTGTTTTCTAATTTGGACTCAAAGCCTTGCATATAATTTGAATCTGAAATATGAGCATATATGGGGCTACAAGTGTGATGCTGTATGTGTACATTGGTTGTCAATATAATTATAAATGTTGGTGTACAAAAGTGTGTCTTTAGCATATCTGTGTTTGGAATTGAAAAGTGATATATTTATTCATCTTGTGATCTAAGAAGAATTCTGAGGCACATCTGGATTAGTTGGAACTGTGCTGAGAAAAGTTTAAAGTTTATGTAAAATATGTAATTCATCAAAAGTATGAATTTTAAAATGTGAATGGTTCTGTGAATTAACAACTTTAGGTCACCGTACGTCCTTCAACAATGTGAAAAACCCATACCTCATAGTCAGGTATAAAAGGTAATGTATGACAATGTAAAAAAATTCAAACGAGAAAACTAATGGCCTTATTACATAGAAAAAATGAACGAAAAACAAATATGTAGCATATAAACAAACGACAACCACTGAATTGCAGGCTCCTAACTTGGAACAGTAATATAACAGTACAATTGTTTTTGTTTGTTTTGTTCACACATCGTTACCAATATAATGAAATTTGATGCGACTGTTGAGTTTGACTGTCCCTTTGGTATCTTTCGACCCTCTTTCATACAAGTGAGAAGCTTACATATCTTTAAAACCAGATGTATTCAAATCATTTTTGACAAAAGAAAATGCCTGTACCATGTAATAAATATGTTAGTTGTTATCCATTCGTGTTTTTGTGTTTGAGCTTTGATTTTGCCATTTGATTAGTAACTTTCCGTTTTAAATTCGGTAATTTTTTTTTAATTTGAAAAGAAGTTCACTTGACCTAAAATATTTATGTAGTTGTACGTGCCAAAGTTGTGAAAAGTATACAGTGAAACAAAATGCATGGCAATGTGTTATTATTATTTTGGCCTTTTTTCTAGTTTTACCATAGATAAAGGAAGATGTGGTGTGAGTGCTAATGAGACAACTCTCCATCCAAATAACAATTTAAAAAAAATAAACAAGTATAGGTCAATGCACGGCCTTCAACACGGAGCCTTGGCTAACACCGAACAACAAGCTATAAAGGGCCCCAAAATTACTAGTGTAAAACCACTCAAACGGGAAAACCAACGGTCTGATTACCATGTATTTCTATGAAATAAAATCCAATAGTGACCTTTAAATTTCGTATGATGTCGTCCATAGGAACTATTTTATCAATATATATTTCTGTACATGTGGAAAATATATTGTAAGTAAAATATAGAACTCTAATTAAAATTATAAGTAGACAATACCTTGTCACATGCCAAAATCAAAATTCAAATACATCAAACGAATAGAAATCCACTGCCTGACTTGGTGCAACCATAGTGGACTATACGTACCAGTTAAGCAGTTTGTCTACGAAAGTCCATCTTAGTGGCAGATATTTCTTGGCATGGACATTTGAGATACCCTCTCCACTTTAAAATATTTATACATCGTCTGACTATTTCAAGAAACAAACACCTGCAATGGTCCTAGGAGGAGGAATATAATATACAGAACCAAATGGGATCAGTGAAAACTTTTGGTTTTAATAATTTATTTTTGAAAAAAAATATTCCAGTTCAAATCGGGTGGTGCTATTCATAAGATATTTTTTTTCTAAGTATGTTCTACTGTAATAATTTATTTTTTGACACCTAAAAAAGTAAAATAAAAAAAATGTACCCGTTATTATCGCACATAACTATTCTTGATTAGATGCATAAAGATGCAGTCCCCTATGTAAAGTATTAAAATTACTTCCTGCGTTCGAAACATGGTATATGCTGAATTACATTATCCGTAAACAATACAGTACAATATTTATAATGACTTCAAATAAGTAATTATTTATTATCATACGCTAAAATAGTTCGCCAAAATAATTTTTGTAGTTACATTAATGTAGGAATACAAATCGCAGCAATTACCTACATATGTGATTAATTCAGATATTTGCTATCACTGATACCTTACATGAGTGCAGTACTCACGCTGTTCGGCAGATTAAACGAAAGCGATATGCAGATCATTATATAATGTCGCGTGATCAGCTTTTTCACAAATCCCTTGATTAATTACAAACAGCAGAATGTATGTTATTTTAAAACAAGAAAATCTGTATTTATCGACGTTAAGCTGAGCAGACAAATCTGTTTAATTTAACATGGATTGATAAAAGATTCCTATATGTCTTTGTTTTTGGTATAGACAATGCATTACACTTTTAACTGAGTTTAACACAAATGTTTCCGTGGTGGGCTTTTTAACAACTCTGTGGATCAATTAAAACCAGCAGAATTTATTCATTCAAAATACAAAACTGTTTCTTATAATCGAAAGTTGTTATATTTCATGTGTGATACGAAGCAGTGTTTAACACGATAAATAATTGACAGCAAACATTTCCTAACGTCTGGTCAGAAGACGACCTCTTTTCAGGACCAGTCACAAATCAGGCCAGTCGGTAGGTCTTGTTTTGAACATACTTTGCACGCACACAAAAAATGTTGCATGATTAGACAGCGGAACCATAATGGATTAGCAATATATTGTAGCTGGGGTCACATGCAGGAATAACAATAAATTGTAACAGTAGAACCACGACGGAATAGCAATAGATTGTAACTGGAGTAGCACGCAGGAATAGAAATATATGGTAACAGTGGAACCACGATGGAATAGTAAGATTTTGTAACATATATCATACAATCTGTCCTTGGTATAAAACCTTGAAGATGCATAAGTGCAGATAAATAATTCCGTGAATTATCAGTTAACAGACAATATTTTTTTCTTATCATTTTGGACAGAAAAAGGTCCGAGCAAAAACAACTGCATTGATATAAACATTTTTGCAAGTCATACAGACATTCATCAAAACTCGGACTAAGGTACTCACTTTTAGAAAATTTCCTTTAGTTGCTTGCCACTAAAAAATAATACTGCACTGGGTGTGTGTTTCGACGATAATTGTTTCTTCAATAAGGGTTTAAATAAAGGCAACAGTAGTATACCGCTGTTCAAAACTCATAAATCCATGGACAAAAAAACAAAATCGGGGTAACAAACTAAAACCGAGGGAAACGCATTAAATATAAGAGGAGAACAACGACATAACACCGAAACGTAACACAAACAGAAACGGACCAAGCATCAGACAAAGCACCACGAGAATAACAAATATAACATGAAAACCAAATACATGAATTTGGGATAGACAAGTACCGTGCCACGTCTTATCTCAATTTCTCAAAAATAAGAGAAAACACAAACGGCTCAACGTTAAAATGCAACACACACAGAAACGAACAATAATATAACAATGGCCATCTTCCTGACTTGGTACAGGACACTTTTAAAGGGGAATAAAAGTGGTGGGTTGAACCTGGTTTTGTGGCATGCCAAACCTCGCACTTTAATGGCAAAGTTAAATATAACATTGAAATGACAACATAATATTACAGGACTACAATACAAATTAATAGGAGAACATATTAGACAAAGAAAAACATGATTAATAGATAACAAAAAGCATCAGGTTTAAAATTTAATACGCCAAAAACGCGCCTTGTCCACACAAGACTTACAAGTGACGCCCAGATATAAAAGATCGAAAGTGAAAAAGGTACAAAGTTGTACAACACTGAAGATCAAAAGTTGAAAAGGTTTCGCCAAATACGGCATTGTTTTTATGCCCGGGATAAGAACATTCTTATTATATAGAACAATTCATGCTATTGCAAACAGTAAATTTAATCAAATAATAATGAAAGAGATATACATAAAGAAACTGAAGTATTAACTAATTACAGAAAACTAAACCCGAAAACATAACGCCCAGATATAAAAGATATTTAACAAAGTAAATCTTTTTTTGAATTGTATTTTATTGATCAAACAAGCGTTATCTAAAAGCTGAACTTAATGCAAACTTGTTATGTTCTATGTTACTACATTATATACATGATTTAACAAGGACATATTTGATTTGTGTACATTCAATAGCTGCCAATTTTACTGTCACACTACTGTCACACACGCAATGCTATAGTCTTAGCAGATTGATAATTTCGATTAAACTGAATTTTAAACAAGTTATATCAATTTAAAACTACATGGGTATTATATGAATAAAATCATTTGTAAATTAACCAGTTGAAATGCACTGTTGTTACAACTGAGAAAACAGGACACACGTTAGACTTTTTTTAACTGTAAGTATAATTTTCGTATGAGGTTAGTATTATCAATTAACAAGAACATTATGTACCGTAATCATGGTAATGTGTATTGCTTTTTTTTCATGCAAAAACTGGTTTTAACATAAATGTATGTATCTCCGATGTAAAGGAACTATGAGTGAATAAATGTTAATACCATATTGTCATTTAAATGATTTGACAACAATATCGTAACTATATCCCTTGTATACGAGTCTGATAACAGGTTTGATTTGCTTTTAAGATGAATGACGAAATTTCAAGTCTGTAAACTGATAACACATGGTTATCATTGAAAATATTAAGGCTTTAAAAGAAAAGCTACACACAAAATACTATTTCAATTTGTTGTGGGTTCTATCATCCACTTGAAACATGTTTCCATCATCATAGTCACTGTTTAAACAAAATAATGTCAGATGATAGTAAGTTAACATTTCTCTATTAATATATCCATGTTATATTTCCTAGCCGACGTAAACACCGATGCATTATCATCGTCGTCATCATGTTCGTCGTCATCGTCGTCATCCTGTTCGTCGTCGTCGTCGTAAAGAAGATTTTTAGAAATTAATCTCAATCTGAATTTTCTTCAATCTGTAGTCAGCTTACTTGATTAGATGACATTTGCCAAATAAATACGTTTCACATGTTTGAAAAGCGTAAGTCTTATGTTCTCCTAATAAGTATGTCAATTACAATAATGCCTAGTTTAATTTTGCATCAAAGTATCAGAAACACGCTTTCCTACTGGATTTTACTTCTTTCGGCTTTCTTATTGAAACAAACATTACTCAACGATTGTCTCTCTTTATCTTGTATTCATAGATAACAATATTTGTACTCATAAAGTCAAGTTTGAAAGAATAACCTGAGATACCATTTACAAAACTATTGTATTGGTGACATTTCAAGAACCACCATGTTTTCGAGGAGAAATATAAACAGGCCACATCATCATAACATAACCAATGAACAACATCACACAGGTACAGACCGGACAGAAAACCAAATGCCTTTCCGAATGGATACAATTTTGAAATACGTGATCAACTTAGTTCTGATATTCAATTTTGTTATTGTTCTATGTATATATACGGTAACTCTGTCTATGTTCAGGATTAAATCAGCGTTGTATTGGTAATATATTTAATCTATAATAATCGGGTTTGTCATATGTATTTGAAATAAACAAAAAGTTTGTCCGTCAGATCAATAAGTTTCTTCCGAAAACGAGTGTTGTGCAAACGTTAATCAGACAGTAACCCAACAAAACAACATATACCAAGTCATGGAATATCAAAATATTTTCTTCTTGTAAATACATTTAATACCATTTCGGACCATAAAAACATTTGATATCATTTTGGAACACATGCAGCCGAAAATCTTATTCATAAATTATGATTTGTTACAAAGAATTCTAAAATTTCGAAACTATTTTCGCTTTACACATTTATGAGCGTCGATGAAAATATCGTAAAAAATCAAAACAAGGGGAAGGTGTTTCTGATCAGTGTATCACAGTAACAGTTTTACATTATTACTTATATGGGAGTGTGATATATGTCCATGTTATGTCATCTAATTAACAAAAAGACTCGGTTTTAGAATGATTAAGTATTACAAACATGGATAGTATACTACCCGTTGCTAGTAAAAATGCACATAGTTTATGCCACGTTGGTAATGTAATACAACTTTGCAGAAAATACAAAGAGTAAATTACATTTACAATGATATTAACCTAGTCTGAGTATTTTATACGTGTTTGTCTATGTTTAAACCAACAATTATCATCGAATATAGATGTCAAAATCAAAAGTAAGAGATAAATCAAATAGCGATGTTCTTGTTTCACCCTTTTGATCCGATAAAGTGATAATTAGGGAGTGTCCAGGTTCCGATAAAAGGTAAAATCATATCGATAAACGTTGCGTGGCAAATGTTTTAAAAGACTATTTCGTGCAAAAAAAAAAGATAAACATTATTTATCCATTCGTACCTGACTTCGTATTTATGCATCCAAAATTGTTCTAAAGAAAACGAACATAGTTCTGTCAGATGCACGAGTCCTATTGTCCTTGGTGAAAAGTGTCGAAAACCACATACATATACCCTAGTGACCCTTTGTTAGTTCGATTGCAAAGTTTTGGTTGATTACTGTAAGTTGTTTCCGTTTGTTTTGTGACGGCTGAATCGTTCATTTAAGCTTCTGTGACGTAATTGTCAGAATAAATGCAATAGTAGTATACCGCTGTTCAAAACTCATAAATCGATTGAAAAAAAACCCAACAAATCCGGGTTACTAACTAAAACTGAGGGAAACGCATCAAATATAATAGAACAACGACACGACAGAAACACAACCTTAAAATGTAACACAGACAGACACAAACTATAATATAACAATGGCCATTTTCCTGACTAAGTACAGGACATTCTAAGAAAAAAAAATGGTTGGTTGAACCTGGTTTAGAGGCATGCCGAAACTCCCGCTTTATTGCAATGTTTACTATAACAATAAAATAACAACATTACATGACAGACTATCAGGCAATGGGAGAACATATATGACAGAGAAACACACGAATAATAGTTAACAAAAGGTACCAGGTTTAAAATTTAATATGCCAGACGTGCGTGTTGTTCAAACAAGACTAACCAGTGACGCTCAGATGAAAAAAGTTCGAAAGCCAAAACAAGTACAAAGTTGAAAAGAATGAGGACCAAAATTTCCAAAAAGTTGGGCCCAATACGGCTTGGGTTTTCTGCCTAAGATGAGAGCATCCTTATTATTAAGAATAATTTATACTTTTGCAAACAGTGAACTCTATAGAATGACTATATAATAGATATACATGATAAAACCGAAGTGGTGACTTAATCTGTATTGAATAGTTTGTTAGGTTTGATATGTCTAAGTATGCATAAGGTATATACGAACTATAATATGCGAGCTTTAGCTGGCACTTATGGTAGAAGCATAGTTTTGGAATGAAGAACGATAACTCTCTCTACACGACCCATCTGAAAAGTTTCGTCACTCTCGTTAAATCTCGTACGATTATTTCTTTTAATTGCTGCCGAGTTTAACATGTATTTGTGATCTTGAAAAAATGGGACAGAACGGAACAATTATGATGTTAAATACGAAATGAATTTTTATTTGTTAACAACAACAACATTTAAATTTGTTTGTAACTTGTGTAGTTTATTTTACATTTTTGAATTTATTGTTCCAAGGAAATAAAGTTTTGACAACAATATCTTACGCCATGTTTCATCGTCTGCATGATCTTTAGTCAGTTACAGCGAAAGCAAATTTCCTAAATATCACAGGTACTTCATTTCAAAGTCACGCTATCATAATTAATGATCACACTTATAGTGTTAAAGTTTCGTCTAGCCGAAGGAACATAGAAACCCCTCTGCAAGCAATAAATTTCGGAAAAACGTACCTGAAGATAGTAAAATTAGGTGCTCTCGGTGACCATGACTACTATTATTTATTTCCTACATTATACCCCATATCAAGTGATAATGTCGTTGGTAAAACTGTTGAAAGTAATCATCACGGTTATTCATGTAACTCACAGACAAACTCAGGTGAAATTCCACATGCACTTGTTTCTATCCATGTGGAGACCAACTATCAACTATATTGACGTAAATATATGTTGATAGTGGGTCTTTCCGTGGATAGAAACAAGTTTTCTTGTGAAATTCCGAATAACATTTCTATTGAGTAGCAGTATCCAACTTACAACAAGTTACAAAACAAAACAAAAAATATTCAAATTCACAATCTTTAAACTCTCAACAAATCTTCTCATTAAGTGCCAGTCTGCCTAAGAATCAGGCAGTGGTGAAACTATGACAAAAAAAACCCATCCAATTTGACATTGATTTCAGTTCATAAACTGTAGTTATATACAAAAATAACACTTGTTTCTGTTTTCTGTTCTGGTAATAAAAGATACAGTTTGGTTGAAATGCACTAGAAATTAACGATAAACTCTGTAATTTGCTATCATTCTAACCAATTTTCTAACCAAGTTAGTTGATATTACCAGCACACACAAACGAAAGACCAATTATTTTTAACTCAGGATGATGGTTAGTTTTAAATAGCATGATTATCTCGGTGGGTTTTTTCTGATCATGTTTTGATTTTTACCTAAATTGCCTGATTCTGACAAAGACTGGCACTTAATTTTGACACTGTCACATAACTACCTCATACAGTCCCAGGAGAAATAAAGTGATTTTTTTTACTCTCTAAGTTAATCATAAATTCCAAATTGAGTTTTGAGTCTGGGTCATACATAAGTAAATTCATTAGGTATATTGTATGCACCCATATTGTCCAAAACTGGATTTTATGGTAAATGGAGTTATGATTACCCATGATAATACCATGACTTGCTGGATATATACAGGTCATTATAAAAAAAAACATGCAAAAGTCTATGGGAATATTTGAAAAAAATATACATTGTTTAAAACATGTCCCTCTATTCTATAGTATGGTAGTAACTATATTCAGAAATATGCAAGGGACAAATAAAGAGTTCCTTCAATTTTAACAATTTTAAGTCATTCCTTGATAGAATCGTGTCAATGTTGTTACCAATTTAAAACATGCATTTAGGTACTAAACATTATTGTCAAATACTTACATTTGTTAATAAAAAATAAAAATTATTGCATTTTTATATAGAAGCACCACTGACCCTTTAGTAACTCCAATGACACAAAAGTATCACCATTGACAACATATTTCAAATTTTTCTTTTATTAAGTACTGAACACAAAACCAAGAACACCGAGCAAAAGAAATTTAAAAAGAAAAAAAAATAATTCCTAGGCTAAAAAATCTCAATTTATATAACATAACATCAATAACTAAAAATCTTAATTATAGTGTTTCTAAATAGTGTCATTGATGTTACCAGCATGCACCAGTTTTTTTTAACCTTTGTATATATAATACATGATTTTGTTAAAACATCGTTAAATAAGTATAGTTTTTCATTAATAATATGATGTTTCGCTTGTTAAACATAAAAGAAACACAAAACAATGCTGGTTGTCATAATATATTCAGTGGTGTTACAAAACTGATCAATGGTATTATTGTATCAAAGTGGTCTCACCATTGACAGTAACACCAATGATTTACCTTTTTTGTTTAGGAATTAGTCACAAAATAAGTGCTCCGTTCCCCTATTTTATATGTTGTTTCTGGTGCATGTTTCTACAATCAATATATTTTATAATTCAGAGTTCAGCAAATTTAAAAAAAAAAATTTTTTATAAGGGTACACCATGGACACTATTTTCATTTACGTTAAAGCTTTTACTTTCACTAAATTTTCAACATAAATGTTTTTTTTTTTTTGCATAACATTTTAACAGGTAACATCGCTAAGGGAGAAACTATTGTACATGCTGAAATCTTGAGAAAGATAACTTTTACTCTACCAATTTGTCTTTTGGTTACACCATTGACTTTAAAATTGAACTTCTACTTTTGGTGATTTTTTTAATTATAAAACCAACATACACCTCCCGAATCATTAAACAATGTTTGTATATATCAAAATGCAATAAAAAGTGATAAATCCTGATAACAAATGATATGAATGATAGTCCTATTTCAGGTCTGAAGGGATTTATAGTAAAAAAATAACAGTTTATTCTGGCTGTATCAAAGGCTTTAAGAAAACATTAAGGATATTTTGATAATATTTTATACTGTAAACTGTATATAGTGTATCACAAAACATTAATGTCTAACATATGTAAATGTTATTTTAATGTATTGTCATGTCTGTGACCAAATATTATAACATAGTTTTGCCTTTTTTTTTTGATAATGACTCATACAAGGCATGCTACTTGGAAATATGTGGGCTACAACATCTTTTTTGTTTATTTTTTTTAAAACCTGATCAAAACATTTTCACTCTACCAAATACTTTTATCAGGTGCACGTTTCAACCTAAGTAAGAAATAAACACTTATGGCTATAGTTAGCAACTAAACACCTACAAATTATTTGTCATGATCAAAAGAAAAAAAAGAACCAACCAAAAAGCAACAAATGCTTCGCTGAGGGCAGACTGATACGACCGCAGATTTGATTTGGCATACACAAAAACACCAAAAATTAAATGTCAAACTTTTATATAGACTATATTGAAAACAGGTATCAGTTGAGCGGCAGAGCCCAACACATTTCTATTCAGCAGCAGTCTCCAACTACATATTCCTATATTTTGTATGGTAGTCCCACAAAAATGTTGAAAATGTGTACTTCTATTTTTTTACCCTAGCTTCTCTAATTTAAAAGCCACTAGAACACACCCGCGTAATCGCGGGCATATACAGCTTGTGAACTGTTGTAGGATGATTTTTTGTAAAAGATATTATGCATGGAGAATTTCATAAATAAAGGCAACAGTAGTATACCGCTGTTCAAAACTCATAAATCCATGGACAAAAAACAAAATCGGGGTAACAAACCAAAACCGAGCGAAACGCATTAAATATAAGAGGAGAACAACGACACAACATCGAAACGCAACACACACAGAAACAGACCAATCATCAGACAAAACACCACGAGAATAACAAATGTAACATGAAAACCAAATACATGAATTTGGGATAGACAAGTACCGTGCCACGTCTTATCTCAATATCTCAAAAATAAGAGAAAACACAAACGACTCAACGTTAAAAAGCAACACAAAGAGAAACGAACAATATATAACAATGACCATCTTCCTGACTTGGTACAGGACACTTTTATAAAAGGTATCAAAAGCTCTCTCCCTTTTTTCAAAGCCCGATATTTGTTTCCTCTCTGTTAAATTCAATTATTTTCGTGTGTCTGGCCTCAGACCACAATTATTCCTCTCCTTTGCTACAATGCTTCTTTTGGTAAAAGTCAAATCAAAATAAAAATTTGCACCGTTTCAAACATGAAATAAACGTAACTGCTTATATATAGACCATTATTAGTCTAATAAAATATGCTTCTAGGACAATCCTATCAGTGCTTTTTCTTTTGAGATCCTTATTTACATGCCAATGGTAGGATATGAATCATGTATAAATGACTAAGACCGACTAAGGCTTATTTGAGGGGTGGTCGGAGGGGTCCTGATCCCGAAATCCCGAAATCGAAAAATATATTCCCGGATCCCGTAAGGATCAATCCGCAAATCCCGAGCTTAAAAACACCGATACCGACGCCTCGGAAAAGGTCCTGTCTACCTCTAATCTCTACCTTACCTTCATTTTTGCCAAATCACTATTTTCCTTTTCAACAATAAATTTTTATGCCCAATTTATGGGCATTATGTTTTCTAATCTGTGCATCCGTGAGTTCGTTCGTTCGGTCGTCCGTTTGTCCGTCTGTCCCGCTTCCAGTTAAAGTTTTTGGTCGAGGTAGTTTTAGATGAAGTAAGTTGAGCATGTTTTACTTATTTTAATCTATATGCAAGTGGTATGACCCTTAAATAGTTAACATTCAAAGAAAGCAGTAGAGAGAATACAGAGAGTCTCTATATATTAAAGTAGTATAATCGTAGTTTACATGTAGATAAACGCGAAAAATAATTGTCCTCTTTAAGGAGGTGTAATAGTTGTGATTCCTGTGAGAACGCTCTGAATGGCTTATTCATTTTTCATTTTTGTTATCCATCATACGATTGGTTGTACTTGTGTCACTGTTTTACTTTTTTTAATATATATGCAACTGGTATGACCCCTTAAATAGTAAACATTCAAAGAAACAGTAGAAAGAATACAGAGTCTCTATATATTCAAGTAGTGTAATCGTAGTTTAAATGTAGATAGACGCGAAAAATAATTGTTCTCTATCAGGAGGTAAAATAGTTGTGGTTCTTGCGATCTAAACACCATGATATGGAGAACGCTCTGATTGGCTTATTTATTTTTCATTTTTGTTATCTATCATACCATTTGTTGTATTTGTGCATGTTTCAAACCGGCAGTCTTATCTATGACTAAAAGTCAATCCGATGACGGAATCATATCCGGACTCTTTTTTTTGTCGTTTTTCTCCCAAAATAACTCAATCGGAATAATCATAAGAATGGATGACAAATGCGACTATGCATGTTACCTATAGGACACAGAAGCATGACGATTGGTTTACTGTGGAAGGAAGAGAAGCGACACCCAAAATAAGGTCTTCTCGTTTAATAGTATAGATACGTTTTTGGCCACTTTATATGTGTTGGGTCTACATATGAATTGTAATACTTTATAGTGACTGGACAGGTTAAACAAATACTTCTGAAGAAACAGAAAAAGGAGACAACTTGGAACAGCACCATCTATGCCGGACAATTTATGAATAAAAACTCAGATTCGAATAGTATGGACAATATGTTAGTTATATGTCCTTGTGAATAGTAATGAAAGCTATCAATAATTCTGAAGATAACGCAATTTTATCAGGTGATAGTACATGTTCTGTTAAAATTTTCACACAATCAGTGAATCGTTCAAAAAGCCTAAACTATATAACTTTTAATTACTGAAAGTTTCAAACCATAACAAGTGTTAAATTCACCAAATAACTGCGTATCTGCGAACAAAAATCATGTGCAATTTTTTGAAAAAAAGAGAAAGTAGAACATTTTGCGGAGCACTCATGCATGGCATTCGTGTGTATCTCCTGCCATATAAGTATTTGAAATTTGGAAAATCTTCAAGAAAAAAGAATGAACCCCTACAAAAAATATTGGAATCAAAATCCCCCATCCCATAACAAAAAATAAAAAAAAACGTTTTAAGCAATTACCCTGAATATCAATCTCAGCCTTCCCTTTGTAAAAAAAATACATTGTATATGTATATTTTAGAGCTTTCTCGGCTATGTAAGGAATCGTATATTTAAGTTGTAACAGCATGTATTGTCCAGGATGGATAGAAAACGGCAAATGTTGTGATTCAAGATCGTGTTGTGTGTGTAAGTATACTAGTATTAATATTATCTATACTTCATACAAATGAGAGGTTTAGCGCTATAAAACCAGGTTGAATCTATCATTTTCACATAATACAATGCATGTACCAAGTCAGGACTGTGACAGTTGTTGTCCATAATGATTATCGTATTAAAAGCTAATATCAATGTTTGTTTTAGCTTTTTTTCAAATGTTTTCCATGTCCATTACATGCTTTTAAAATGGGTTTTACAAAACACTTGTAAACTGACCACTTGTGAAAAATCTAAAGGCAGAAGAATTTAAAATTGTCAGAAGCAATATGAGAGAGACTACTTATATGACTTATACCTGTTCGCCTTAATGTGACGAATCGCAGTGAATTAGTATACTCATGGATTTTGTAAAATCCCTGAAATTTTCAGGAATTATGTAGATCACTAATTAGTCTAGGGATAATAAATAATAACTGATTTTTTTTAAGGAATTATCGATAATCACTAGAAAAAACATCAGGGATTATACATAGTAATTGAAATGATGAACAGTTTTTGAGAATAAAGAAAATTAATGAAAGTTAAATAAGTTATTCTATCGAATCATATTAAAACTTCATTATAAACATTAATTATAAACGGTTTAGTACAATACATGTGTTTATTAAGATGTTAGGCAAATTTATTAAAATGTAAGGTACAATATTTAAAATGTAAGGTACAATATTTAAAAATGCAAACCTTTATATATGAATAAAATGTTAGGCATAATATTTTAAAATGCTACACGAAATTGAAATATTAAGCACAATAGATCATTATTAAAATGATAACCTAAAATGTATATTTTAATGTAGGTCACATTATATTTAAATATTACATCTTACTCGTATACAGAAATGTTAAGCACACTATATTAAAACATTCATTACACAAACTTGGATGGCAGTAACTATTGCACATTGAATATGCTTTTCTACAGGTAAATCTACTTGAAACGCATCTGTTTAACCACACTATCCATATTAATTTTTTTGTTTAATGATTTAGGCGGTGTATGTTGGTTTTATAATAAAAAAAATTCACCAAAAGGAAATATAACATTTTTTAGGTCAATGGTGTAACCAAAGGACAAATTAGTAGGTTAAGAGTTATCTTTCGCAAGATTTGGGCATTTACAACAGTTTCTCCCTTAGCAATGTTACCCGTAAACATGTTATGCAAAATAAAACAAACTATGTTAAAGATTTAGTAAACAAAATCGTAAAAGTAAGTAAAGGTTATATCGTAATTGGAAATAGTGTCCATGGTGTACCCTTTATAAAAATCATTTTTTGAAAACATTTCCTTAACTTTGAATAATGAAATATATTGATTATAGAAACATGCACCAGTAACAACATATAGAATAGGGGGAATGGAGCACTTATTTCGTAACTGAATCTTAAAATACACCTTAAATCATTGGTGTTACTGTCATTGGTGAGACCATTTTGATAAAATAACACCATTGACCAGTTTAGTAACACCACTGAATATATCATGACAATCAGCATTGTTTTGTGTCTATTTCATGTTTAACAAGCGAAACATAATATTATTTATGAAAAAAAATATTTATTTAACAATGTTTTAACAATATCATGTATAACAGTTATACATAGTTTTCACAAACTGATGTACTTTGGTAACACCAATGACACTATTCAGAAACATTATTGACATTTGTAGGAATGGATGTTATGTTATATAATTTGAGATTTGTTAGCCTAAAATTATTTTTTCATCTTTTTCTTTTGCCAGGTGATCTTTGCTTTGTGTTCAGTATTTGATAAAGGTAAAATTTGAAATGTGATATCAATGGGGATACTTTTGTGTCATTGGGGTTACTGAAGGTTTCAGTGGTGTTACTATATAAAAATGCGATTTTATTTTATCTTTATTCATAAATGAAAGTGTTTTTAGGTCTTGTACGAAGGATTAGGTATATTATTATCATTTAATCTTATACAATTCACACATATTCAGATTAACTGTATTTTTTAGTATTAACAATGGCCATAATTAGGACAGCCAACTTTTTACGACAATGTATTCTGAAATTTATGTTTAAATAGAATGAAAAGCTAAATGAATAATTTCAATAAGTCGTAATTTAAACCTAAACAACAAATTGGAACAGTTGTTTGATGTTAAACAATCATATTTAGTACCTAAATGTATGCTTTAAATTGGTAACACCATTTACACGATTCTATCAAAGGATGACCTAAACTTGTTGAAAATGAAGAAACTCTTCATTTTACACATTGCATATTTCTGAATATCGTTGCTACATGTATCATACTATAGAATAGCGGGACACATTTAAATGTTTTAAACAATGACATCATTTTTCAAAATATTACCTCGTCGAAATTTGCACATTTTTTTATAATGACCCATATATGAGTACACAATTGTGTACAAATAAACATACAGTACAGTTATCCCTATTTAAATATTTACTTTGTTAGTAGAGAGTTTATCACTAGGTTCGTATGTCATCAAAGTAAAAATACCATTGTATTTGTTCCTTGTCAATATCTTGTATTTGTTTCCTCTGTCATACTTATTTGTGTGTAATATAATGTGGTGAACATATCACTAGTAAAACCTTTCCCTATTTTTTTTCATTATTGATAATCCATGAAATGATATCAGGGAATTTGTAAAATAATTAATAAATGTTCAGTGAATATGTAAAATCACAAGCCATTGACAGGGGTTATATATCATCACTACTAAGTTTAGTGATTCTACACAATCCCTGAAACTTCACTGTAACATATATATGAGTACATAATTTTGTACGAATAAACATATAGTGCAGGTTACCCCTCATAAATACAAAGCCGACATTAAATTTATAAGTATGAATCATTTTGTGTTCCCTGCACTCCCGACGAATTGGTCTCAACATGGTCTGTGACTAATATACTGTGTCCTTCCTTACAACGACTAGTGATAGTTTCCTGATCAACGCTGTTTATACCGGTGAACAAGTTCACACATTTCTAGATTTTGACCTCAAATCCGGAGAATATAATTATTTTCCCGTCTATCCTCTAAATGCCTTTACCATGTCAGTATTATAACAGTCATTTTCCATGCGTTTGATTTGTTTTATCTTTTGATTTTGTCATCTGATTAAGGACTTTCCGATTTGAATTTTCCTCGGAGTTCTGATGATATACCTATAACCAATTCACATGTGAGTGTCTAGGTGAGTTGAACGCTTAGGCGAGTTTTCAACTTTTCAAAGAGAAATAATCTATGTTTTGCTTACGAAGGTTTGATATTTCACCCATTTAACTTTTATATTGGTTATGTTTCCCCAAAACTACACATTATTTAAGAACAAGATAGACTTCTAGAAGAATATTTTTGAGTTTAGAAATATGTCTTGTTGTAGATTTTCACGTTTTGATGTAGCTATGAACAATTCTGGATAAGCGTATGAATGAAGAAGAAATTAGTGATGATTGAATTGATATTAAAAAACAAAACAGTTGTTATATCAGTATACAGTAGTGGATTGAGGCCCCCTCGGCCCCTTTTTTCAGAAATAGTGTGGTTGGTTATATAGGGAATCACTGAAGTTTGACGGGATCGGGCCCCCTCTTAGGCAGTCAGTGGGCCCCCACTTATGAACATTTCTAGATCCGTCCCTGGTATAAATGGGAATTGTGTTTACTCTATTGTTATAAGACTCTCTCTCTCTCTCTCTCTCTCTCTCTCTCTCTCTCTCTCTCTCTCTCTCCAATATTGACACTACACATGCCACACGAGTGGTTTAATTACTAGTATCTAATTATAAATGTAAACTAATACATTAATAAATGTCCAACACAGTTTTATGTTCTCAAGTTTAGCTTTGATACTACTATATTGTGTAACAACAACGTGGTTCCTAAGCTGCATCTTTTTAACTTTAGACTTACTGTCAAGTTCAAGGCGATCAACTGACAAGCATTGGGAATGAAGATGGAAACAATTATCTAAAATATGTGGCTTCTTTAATAACGTTTGCTGACCAATCCATCCCAGGTAATGATTTTTTTAAAATTCAATATATTCAATCGACGGTTTTAGTTTTATATACATATTACTTACTTTCTAATACATTTTTGTATGAATTATTCCTTTTAAATCCAGACCTGAATTACTATGTTTTAGAGTTTTAGAGTTTAAGGTTGTACTAAGGTAAAAGTAAAAAAAAATCTCGAATTTAGAATAGGTCCTATAAGTCAGAAGAACATTAGTTAAGGAACTAAAAAAGCTAAATATATTAAGAGGTTCCTTTTCAAGATATTCGATTGTTTTTAAATTACGGGAAAAGTCTGACTAGGACTGTTAATTTATAGTTGCATAGATATAATAAAGAATGAAAATAAATCTTGAATCTGTTTAAAATCGGTCAGATGACCTTTCATTGACTTACATTGGTTTATATAAAAAGAAACATCGGCATCATATTGCAATGTATGTTACCCTGCTATAAAATAAAACAAGGAGACATTTAACTCAAAGTCCTAGAATCACTGTATGTAAGGAAAACTATTGTATAATGGAGTCTATTTTAAGTATTGTGCTTCTTGAATCAGATGACTTTGTAACACCGTATATATGGCAGGTTATTCTTCGCCTTGTCCTGATTGACATCATTAGCATCACTGTACACACCACACTCCCAACCCTTGTGTGGAAACAATGCACTTCTGGCGTATTACAATTTTAAACTTGTTGCCTTTTGTTAGCTATTATTCGTTTGTTTCTTTGTCAATTATGTTCTATTTATTTATATTGTAGTCCTGTAATGTTGTGTTGTCATTTTAATGTTATATTTCACATGGCCATAAAAAAGGGAGGTTTGACATGCCACAAAACCAGGTTCAACCCACCATTTTTTCCTTTAAAAAAGTCAGGAATATGGCCATTGTTATATTATAGTTCGTTTCTGTGTGTGTTACAATTTAACATTGTGTTTCCGTTGAGTCGTTTGTTTTCTCTTATTTTTGAGTGTGAATTCACATTACTATAAGACGTGTCACGGTACTTATCGATCCAAAATTCATGTATTTGGTTTTGATGTTATATTTTCTATTCTCATAGGATTTTGTCTAATGCTTAGTCCGTTTCTGTGTGTGTTACATTTTAATGTTGTGTCGTTGTTCTCCTCTTATATTTAATGCGTTTCCCTCAGTTTTAGTTTGTTACCCCGATGTTGATGTTGTCCTAGGATTTATGAGTTTTGAACAGCGGTATACTACTGTTGCCTTTATTTACCCTAACCCAACCCCTAATTCAAACAATAAACCGAACCCTTAACATTAACCCTAACCCTAACACAAATCCTAATTCTAACCCTACACAAACCACAAACTTAAAATCCTAACCCAAACCTTAACCCTAACACTAACCCTTACCCTAACCCAACACTTACCACAACCCTCACCATAACTCAAACCTTAAACGGAAATTCATTCCTTAAAACACAGCTATTCAAAAGATTTTTTTTATATTTATACAGCACGTAGTGTGTGGTCTTAATGATGTTTCATGTTTACGTATTTTTAATGATGTAAATATATTTCAACTTATATTTAACTTATTTCTAGGTCATTGGTGGATAGGACTATCAGATAGAAACAAGGAGGGTCATTTCAGTGGCTTTTGGGACAATTACTTGTATTCACTAACTGGATTCAAGGTCCACCCACGCAACCTTGATGACTTGGATAATAATAGGAAACTTGATGCGGACTGTGCTTCCCTAAATCCTTTTTATTGATTTCAATGGGTTGATGAGGTATGCGATTCTGTAGGTTGCCAAGCAATTTGTTAAATTTGGTCAGTATGCAGACAGTTTTGTAAATAAGGTACCTTTTTTAATGTTAGCTTTCTTGCATGGTTTTATGTCACGTGTTTAGTAAACACTAATCGTGTAGTCGTTGCAAAGCACAATAATGCATTTGGTACATAGTCATTTTCATTCTTAAATATGAGGTCATGATAAGATGGATAATATACTTAATCATACACGTGTAATAGGATCACACTCTGTTATGTTTATTGCTGAACAAAAATAGCTGACAAACCTTAATATATTTGATAGTTGTTTATGAATTGGACTGGCTTACAAAAAAGTGTCCTGTTGTCGAATTCTGTTTTAAAAACGTTTTTATTTGACCTTGCTATACCAATCTTGCTTTCCCAATCTGGTTGATTATTGACTAAACGTTTCCGTTTCACTTTCTTTGTCAATGAACATCAACATCACGATTTTATTTTTGAAGTCAAAGTTTGAAACATATCAGACACGAAAGGACATCATACTGAATGTGTGACAGTATAATACCAACACCCAGGTTATTAACTTGAAACTTCTTTCCAAACACGTTATTTAAATTAATGATGATTCCAAGAACTTAAACCTGTTTTTATTCTTGTTCTTTCTGTTTATCTTTTATCCCGTTGTTTTAACCCATTGAAAGATCATTAACTATATTTTATTTGCTTCACTGCCTATGAGAAGTGAACGTGTCTTTTAATGTTTATTATGTAATGTGTTGATATTTTACTAATGCATACGTAAAATGTTTTGAGCAACTATAAAATATTAACTAAAATTGCTTAAATAACAGTTTATGTTTTGTCTTTTGTAGATAACAGTCATTGATTGAGAACAACATAGTTTATCATTTGAGAACATGCAAAAGGTCTATCTGATAAGATTCAATAAAATAAATTGCAAGGACTATGTCTAATATCTGTATATGTATTTCTTTTTGATATAAAGCTACAACTCCAATAAAATGTTGGTATTTTAAGCTTGCCATTGCAACAAATATAATGAATTTGTTTCAAAGTTCCTAAAAGTTTTGACAAATACAGCTAAGGGCAAACTATGCCTGAGGTAGAAAAGCCTTAGTATTTTCAAAAATTCAAAACCAGATTTTATCTAAAAAAATTTGTTAATATTAGCCCGAAACATCATACTTACACATATCAACAATGTCAATTGTAAAAAAAACGGATCCTTTTCTCAATATTGTCCCAACTGCAGAAGCAGAGATCATTGTATTATGGTAAACACGTTCTCATCTAAAATTAGAAATTCTCATATGCCACTTAACTTATTTTTGTGTGAAAAAGCTACAACATTTGGGATTATTGATATATTTCGCGTTAAAAACTCACTGTATAGCATTAACAATATTTGTTTGTCATCTTTTGGCAAGATTGGTGATCTTTCTTTGTAAATGCGAACCAAAATTTCATCATTTTATCATAAACCTTTTTCATATGATGCTAGAATGAACTATTTTAACACCAAGGAAATAGTTCAAGTAAATAAACCTTAAAAAGATACTCATTCTGCATTTTTGTTATACTTTTATGTCATTTTTGAAATATATACATAACATAGCATTTACCCATCTTTATTTCAGATGTTTCAATGAAAAGAATGCTAAATTAAGTCTTTTTTCTCTTACTTGTATTTGTCAGGTCTGTATGCCTGCATACCACCCTGGTGTATGCTAAAACCTCACTGTATGTGTATACTAGAATTTGTCAGGTCTGTATGCCAGCATACCGACCTGGTTAATGCTAAACTCTCACTCTATGCATATACAAGTATTTTTCAGGTCTGTATGCTAGCATACCGACCTGGTTAATGCTAAACTCTCACTCTATGCATATATACTAGCATTTTTCATGTCTGTATGCTAGCATACCGACCTGGTTAATTCTTAACTCTCACTCTATGCACATCCTAGTATTTGTCAGGTCTGTATGCTAGCATACCGACCTGGTGTATGTTAAACTCTCACTCTATGCATATACTAGTATTTTTCAGGTCTGTATGCTAGCATACCGACCTGGTTAATGCTAAACTTTCACTCTATGCATATACTTGCATTTTTCAGGTCTGTATGCTAGCATACCGACCTGGTTAATGCAAAACTCTCACTCTATGCACATCCTAGTATTTGTCAGGTCTGTATGCTATCATACCGACCTGGTGTATGTTAAACTCTCACTCTATGCATATATACTAGTATTTGTCAGGTCTGTATGCTAGCATACTGACCAGGTGTATGTTAAAAACTCACTCTATGTACATACAAGTATTTGTCAGGTCTGTATGCTAGCATACCGACCTGGTGTATGTTAAACTCTCACTTTCTGCGTATATAAGTATTTGTCAGGTCTGTATTCCTGCATACAAATCTGGTGTATTTAGAACCTTTAATATATTTATTTTGGCATAGTTAAGGTCTGTATGTCTGTATACAAACCTGGGATATGTAAACCGATTTTTTTTTAAATTTATTTTGGCTTTTTTTCTGCTAGGTACTTGTATGCCTGCATGGATTCTAAAATTTTATTCTGGATTCATGTTTGTATTGGCAAGTCTGTATGCCTGAATGCTAAGTATTTACTGAGTAGTAACATTTCTTATTTAATTATGTTTGCATACCTCCCTTAGAAAATAAGGAGATGTGTATGATTGTGAAATGAAAAGGTTGAATTACATGGATGTAAGGAATTACTTATGTATAGCCTTCAACTTCATTTGAATTTGAAAGAAAGCTCTTAATTCTTAACTGCAACACTCAGGGGTTATTTCCCGTATACTAACCCGCTTTTCAATAAACCCTTGTAAAACAATGGAATTCATGGGTTTGATTGTCGGTATACCAACGTATAATCCTATACCCTTTGGAACATAAAAGTTTGCATATTTGTTTGACATTTTCAGTTCACGGTATTCTTGCATGCAACACTGGTGTACGGTGAAAGCTTATTTTTCTTGCATGGATACATACAAGCTTTAATTGCTTGTATACCAATCTATGTTTTATTGAATTGCAGTTTTACATACATTCTAGTATTGTCAAACCAAGCTGGTGTTTAGTAAGCTTGTGTTATTGTGTATGGTTTGCCCGTCTTAAATGTCTGCATATTTGGTGGCACTTATTAGATATAAACGTGCAAGAAGGATTAGATCCCAGATACATATATCCAAAATAATGACTGTCCAAAATACACAGAACAAAGACCCGTTTAGCGTTACATTTATATCACAATTACTGATTTTAAAGTTTATATGAACTAAGGGTTCTTTATAGTGGTTGAATTGAACTCGTTCAATGCATGTGATTGATTGAAGATCAATGAAATATGTCATTTCCTTAGTACTAGTAACATTCATTTTTCCAATTTGAACACTCTTGACAAATAGACAAGATGCAAATTATTGCAAGAACATAGTGATTTATGTAAGTACTTCATCTTGACAGTCGCTGCATGATTTTCAAAAAAAAAATAACTTACAAGGCCAAGACGACCCCCTACTGACGAAGTGGTTATCTTAAAAGTTTACATTACAGCAATTTTGCGCCTGTCCTAACTTGTAGCAAGGAACCTCTGGCCTTTTATTTTTCTTATAATGAATTTCGCGCAAAAATTGCATGCTTTGTAAATGACACAAAAATGGAAACAAACTACAAAACCTGCAAGACACAGACATTAATATACTTGATTTTTTTCAAATTGTCGAGTAAAAAATGCTGCTTTTCAGAAACGACTAGAATGCAGGATTTTAACGCTATGAACCCCAGAGCTTCTGGGGGCCTTGAGCGGCTCCCATACCATCTGCAGTAAGACGCTGGCGGAACACTTCCGTGTCCCATATGTCTAATTTGCCAAAAAACGTACCATTATTTATGGGCCTGCTACGCCTATGTATTAGTGAAATAAAAGTATCTGAAGTATCTTAAAAAAAGATCTTCATAAATTACCCTGTTACAGTATTTATTTAAACAGTCTAGTGGCGGATTAAGATATTTTCATAAAGGGGGAGGGGGTTCCAGCCAAGGTTCAGTAATTCCTATATAATCAACCAAATTTTTCCCACAAAAGGGGGACAGGTGAGGGCCCTCATGGGGTTTTTGATTATGTGATTACTTGGCCGTTTTTTTAATGATTATTTGATTATTAAGCCAAATATTTCATGATTATTTGATTACCTAGGACTGTATTTTTAGTTTATGATTATTTGATTACTAAAGATAAGCAAATATTTAATGATTATGTGATTATATTGGCAAAAAAATGGTGATTATGTGATTACTAGGACCCCCCCCCCCCCCCCCATGAGGGGCCTCACAGGTACCTTTTGTATCCGCCTATGGGACCCAACATGAAAAATAAGAAATAATAATGTATAGCAAAACAATTTACGAAAAAGAAAAACCGGAAAAATATGAACCAATGACAACTTCAACAGTCAGGCTCCTGACTTGGGAAAGGCATATAAAGACTATATGGTGTGGTCGATTTTAACATGTGAGCGCTCAGCTTCCCCCTTTTTTTACCTGGGAAAGTTGTTTCCCTAAAAGTTGTAAGAATAAGACATGAATATCCAGAAGTTTCATAAGGGGGGTGAGATAGGGAGGGCACTGCATGACTTCTTTAGAGATGGACGCTTCAGTACTGTTTCCCTCAATAAATCAACTAAAGTTTTCCCACAAAGCACTGGCATGGCACCCCGTTATATAGATTCTACCTCTTGCTACATGTTAGCTGCGGAACCGTAGCTCTTAGGTCCTTATGTTATTTTTTGACTATTTGCGAACCATCTCCGCAAATAGTCAAAAAATAACATAAGGACCTAAGAGCTACGGTTCCGCAGCTAGCTACATGTGTACATGTTCAAGTCGACCTCCAAAAAAGAGGGTGTTAAATGAAGTCGTGAAAAATGTACAAAAACAGCTAGGTTTACTTACCATAAATATATCCGACATTCTGTTTTGCTTCTGGTTTATTCAAATCAAGGTAATAGAGCGTATTTTTGTCCATTTTCTTCTCCGTGAGGGGAACTCCTTCATTGATCATTCAAATTGTTTACATTTATAAATGACGTCATCTAGATGGAGTGCGTGACTCCGCAGATAAATAGTCCTTTTTTCTTTGACTTTTTAATAATTACCAATACCAAGTATAAACAAAACAGGTTGTTTTGTAATCAATTTCTATTATTCTAATTAAGTGTGCTGGTAAGTAACTTGTGTAAGTCAAGGCTATCCGTCTATATCCCTCCGCCTTACGTCAGAAGGTCTCTGACGTCATATAAATTTTTGTCAACAACTTTGAACTTGGAACCTTGTACGCCTCATTTTTCCGTAATTTTAATTTGCAAACAAAACAGATAACTGCTAGGTCAATAAAGCAATCATAGTCATGGAACTTGAGAATTGGTTTTCATTTATAGATTTACAACAGTGAACGCTTTACCGGTTTGCCTTGCAAATTAACCGGCGCTTTTCTGTTTACCAACGGGAGAAAATAAAAAGGTCAGTGGTAGGCTTAAAAATTACTTTTTAGTTTAAAAAAAAACTTGAAATCGGCAATAAAGTAAAACCACAACTATACTGACGTAAAGGATTTTTTTAAACACCCAGGTTCGTATGCTATCATACAGACCTGTGAAATACAACATCTGATTCAATATTTGCTGTTCTGCATAAACCAGGTGCGTATGCTAGCATACATACCTGAGAAATACAATGTATTAATTAAATGTAGACATTAGCATACACCAGGTACGTATGCTAGCATACAGGCCTGAGAAATGCAAGTTAATTTATTACAATTCAGTTCAGCATACACCAGGTGTTAAATATGCCAGATTCACGATTTCCAAGTGCTTGATAAAATAAAAATGTGTTTTTTCCTTTATTTTTCTCTTTTTGCATAAGTTTGTCTTATGAGCAATAATTCGACCTATTTAAGCACGAATTGTGACAAATTACCGTTAATGAGAATTTCTAATTTTAGATGAGAACGTGTTGGTATTAATGGAGGCACAGTATCCACATTTTGCATGTACATAATGTAAATGTCCACATCCACATCCATTTAAGCTGTTATAATAAGATTTCTTGCAAATCAATTATCACAAACGTTTTGGGTCTCAATGGCTACAATAATTGCTATGGAATGTGTCATTTTAGCAATTTACCTCTGAAATTTGATCATGTTATTAAGATATTTGCCTATAAAGTGATTATTATTGAACAACTATGATGTGCAACGGTCGAATACTGAACTACAATGGACCATAACATTGATCAAAGGTCTAAGGACATTCAATCTGATTATTTCGACATAATGCCATGGTATAATTATTGAATTTTGTAAAAAAAACATTATATGTATTCTAATAACACTGGTGATCAAAATATATTTTAGGAAACTTCATTAACTAGAAATGTTTGAAAAAATGTATTAATGATAAACTAAATATTTTTCATAAAAACGACAGGAAATATGTTGGTGAAACAAAAAGTTAAAATTTAACTGAAATTTAAAGTACACATACACTCACTGATCATGATATTATTGCAAAGGAGACAATTGTCCGCCAGACTCCAACGGATGTATCTAAGACAAGTCTTTTAAATCTTCAAGAATAATAGAAAAGAGTCAGAACTGTTCAAAGCAATACCAATTCATTTTTATGGTTTGATTTGGGCTTTGCTGTCTAAATTAATGGCGTGCTGTTCAAATTTGCAATCGTTTAACAATTAAGGTAATGTGTTTATTGAAAACAGTTTGTTAGGACATTAAATATTCCTTTGTTTCTCAAGGTATATGCAATGTAATGTGATGTATTCAATTAAATAACAAAATAGATGATTGATTGTCAAATTTTTTTTATTATAAATTAAGCAATGTATCTCCCTCATGCAAAGCTCTGATTCATTTCACGGATTTGGCTATACTTTTTGGATCTTTTGGATTATAGCTCTTCGTCTCTTATATAAAATTTTGGATTTCAAATATGGATTTTCTTATCTAAGGCATAGATTACCTTAGCCGTATTTGCACAACTTTTTTGAATTTTGGATCCTCAATGCTTTCAACTTTATACTTGTTTGCCTTTATAAATATTTTGATATGAGCGTCACTGATGAGTCTTATGTAGACGGAACGCACGTCTGGCGTACTAAATTATAATTCTGGTACCTTAGATAGATATTTACACCACTGGGTTGATGCCACTGCTGGTGGACATTTCGTCCCCGAGGGTATCACCAGCTCAGTAGTCTGATCAAGTCAAGTCAAACCAGTACAAAGTTGAAGAGCATTAAGGATTCAAAATTCCAAAAAGTTGTGCCAAATACGGCTAAGGTAGTCTATGCCTGGGATAAGAAAATCCTTATTTTTTTCGAAAAATTCAAAGTTTTGTGAACAGTAATTTTATACAAATAACCACACGATTGATATTCATGTCAACACTTAACCGCTTAAGTGTTGACTACTCGGCTGGTAATACCATCGGTGACGAAAGCGCGTTTCGTCTACATTAAACTCATCAGTGACGCTCATATCAAAAATAGTACAAAGTTGAGGAGCATTGAGGATCCAAAACTCCAAAAAGTTGTGCCAAATTCGTCTAAGGTAATCTATGCCTGGGACAAGAAAATCCATTTTTGAAATCCAAAGCTTATAAAAAAAGACGAAGAGCTATAATCCAAAAGGTCCAAAAAGTATATCCAAATCCGTGAAAGGAATCAGAGCTTTGCATGAGGGAGATACATTTCTTAATTTATAATAATTTCTAACATTTTGTAACAGCAAATCTTAATAACACAAACAAAATCGTATTTTCATGCCAGTACCAAAGTACTGGCTACCTGGCTAGTGATACCCTTGGGGACTAACAGTCCATCAGCAGAGACATCGACCCAGTGGTAGTAGTAACATATACGGTAACAATTTTCCTATACCAGATGCGCATTTCGACAATAAATGTCTCTTCAGTGATGCTCGTGGCCAAAATATTTCAAATCCATAGCTTATATAAAAGATGAAGAGCTATAATCCAAAAGGTCCAAAAACTATAGCCGAATCCGTACAAGAAGTCAGAGCTTTGCAAGAGGAAGATACATTCCTTAATTTATAATAATTTCTAACACTTTGTAACAGCATATTTTAATAACACAAAAAATACGTATTTCCATGCCAGTACCGAAGTACTGGGTACTGACTGGGCTGGTGATACCCTCGGAAGCTATCAGTCCACCAGCTGTCATCGACCAAGTGGTAATAGTAACATTAACGGTACCAACTACGTCTGCATACGGGAATCAGTACGTGTTAATTGATTAATTAAATATTTCTTAATGTGCTATGTATTGGTTGACATTCTGCCTAGTTGGCAATCAATTCATATCACTTATAATAATTATCTGTGTTACATATTATTAAAATACCTATAACGAGTGTACATATATAATTACAATGTGTACATTGATCATCTAACCTTAAATTTGGCAATGGCAATTGCAGATATTTGCGTTTTTGTAAGTGAACAAACGAGTGTTATCAATATATTTGATTTTTTCAATACTTATTAGCATATTGAATATTCAAATAAGATGACGGCTAACACAGCATACCAATATCCCACTTCTATTTAAGAGAAAGCTCAGAATAATATATATTTCAATATCAAGTAGTATGTAATTGCTAACAAAGAAGCTATTCACGAGCGATGAAATGATGTAGATATTTATATAATTCACCATGTTGGTCTCAATAATGATTGAAACGTACAATATGTTATAACAGGTCTCGACGTAAGTTATTTAAACGAGAAAAACATATCTTCCTGCCTGGTTAACCGGTAGCAGAAGTTGAATTTAGACATGCATTCATAATTGTTTTTAGCAGTATTTATGACATTGTATATGATTTGTTCAGTCTGACTATTATACATTAGCACCCTTGTAATTGTAAAGTAATATATGTTTATTCATATAAAGTTGTATACATATATGCTTAAGACGTAATTTGACATCCTTTTTTTGTTCATAATTTAAAAAAAATGAAAGTACCGAATGACCTTCTGTTAAATTGTTTTACTTTACCCTTTGCATTCACAGTTTTTTTGTGCAGTTGGTTTGTCGTTTTCTTATGTTTATCCTCAACCTTTATATATGTTATGTATTATCATCAAATTCAACGTTCATTTCAATATTAAGAATGAACACAAATGCGGTCACTTTCATTTAGTGAAAAAAATAACTAAAATGCTAAAATTGTGATGATTTCAATCATTTAGTACCCGGTATATGTGCATTGTATTGTCAAAATAAGCCCACATGTATGCAGCAGAAGCATTCTTCTTTCCTATAAATAACTGAAAGTTTAAAATTTTAACAATTTTGTAAAACTGCTATATTTTGGGGCCAAAAAGGAGTTTAACCAGACCTACTCCTTTCTACCGACCAACTACAATTGACAACTTGTTTATTTCAGTGTATTTGATTGATCAAATTATATCATTTCATTGACATCATTACATAGTTGTGTCCATAAAATCGAAATGACTACCCGAATCTCCCTTTGATGTTGTGTGTTTTTGTTTGTCCATATATATATATTAATGATGATGATGATGACAATACAATGCACATATATATATAAGTTGTAACTTGTTTCTTGATAAATAAAGTTACAGAATAACTGAACCTTTTACAATTAATATTTCCTTGTTTATCTTACATCCGCTCCATCATTTAATTCACTTTAATCTCATGAAAAATCTACAAACCTTGTTTTTATTTCCGTATTTCTATATAGTTATCAGATTATCAATGTTTATAATTTTTAGGGCAAACTCATTAACTTGAATAATCACGCATGTCATTACTATTGTGTAATTTTGATAATATATTACACGTGGAATGATTGTGTCTCGTTACCTACTTCCTCTCGCGCAACAACTATTTTTAAAACACACCCGTTGTGTTTTAGATAGTCGTCACTTAAGACAATAGTTGTTGTCCACTGTATTTTGTGTTCCTTTCACAGGGTCAAATTGCATGTTTTGTTTGTAAATTTTTATTTAAAGGATTGACAAGTTTATCAGTTCTTATAAGTTAAGGTAGCACAATACAAAGATTTGTCATCCCCAATCAGACATCTTTAAACTGATGTAATTCCACTCATCCTTCTTTAAATTCTATAATTGATGTACCAAAAGAAAGAAGAATGATTAATCTTTCAAATTGTGGTCATTTCATTATGACATAATTATTACATAATTAATTGTTATGTAATTAATTGCTATATTGTGATGTCCATACTTGAATGAATTTAGCTTCTTTGTTATTCATAGCATCCCAAAATATTTTATAAATTCTTGCACAACACAGTTTGACAATATAGCAACTAATTACATAACAATTGCTTATGTAATAATTATGTCATAATGAAATTATCACAATTTGAAAGATTAATCTTTCTTCTTTCTTTTGGTACCTCATTTATAAAATATAAAGAAGGATGAAATGAATTACATCAGTTTAAAGTTATCTGATTGGGAGTTAAAAAATCTTTGTATTGTGCTACCTTAAGTTGTGTTCGATCTGCTACAACTCCACAATTCCATATATACTAATCACCTTTTTACCCTGTTGAGTAGCTCCTAATTTCATAATTTAGCAATATAACTCAAATGTTCCGTTCCCTAAGTATAAATAATATGTCACGTGCTTTATGTATAAATCAGTACAATTTTTAATCAGATTAGTTAGTTTTCTAAAAAGCAAGGGTAAGTAAAACTACCCAGACCAGAGTGTATTCAAAATAATGAAAACACTATATAACAATGACGTATGGCTGGAAATTAAATGATGAGGAAGTATTTTCCAGTTTATACTCAGTACATTTAGGTCAACCATTAATCAATCGAGGATCTCAAGTGGGATGTAGTTCAGTACTTTGTGTTTGTATGACATGGACGTGTCAGTTAAATGATCAGGAGAAAACACAGACTTTCTGAATTAACTGATGGCAGGATTATTGTACTATCGTTGCCAGAAAAATCGAAACAGGTTGACCGTTCTTGGTGTATAATCAAAGCTAAGGTTAGTAATTTGATATATAGGTATGACGAGTCTATGTGACAAAACTATAAAATAAGCTGTTAATATACTTTCTTGTATTACACACTTAAAACCATTATGTTAACACAGGTTATAAACGAGTGTGATTGAAACTTCTATAGTCTATAGCATATGATCATACACATTTGGTTTGTGATATAAAATAATATACGATCAATTTCTTTATTAGTTGATTAACACATATAAAGGATGCTAAGAATTACTATGAATACTTGTCACATCCTCACCAAACTCCTCCGACTTTACGACATTGGCCAAAACATGGACAAAACAGTCTGACTTGGTGCAGGCATATACCCTGGTGAGGATAAACCAGTGGTATATGTGCACACCCTTATGTGTTTAACTATACCATAGGTCGCAAAATATACAAAATGCTAAGTGCATATATCACTCAGATAGCGACAGGTCATAATTTGGTCCAACTTTTTGGAATTTTGGATCCTCAACGCTGTTCAACTTTGTACTTGTTTGGCTTTATAAATATTTTGATATGAGCGTCACTGATGAGTCTTATGTAGACGAAACGCGCGTCTGACGTAGTTAATTATAATCCTGGTAGCTTTGATAACTAATTAGATAAGTAGTGTTAAAATTATCTAGACATTACTTGGATTAAGCAAATGAAGCCGTGCCTTTTTTTGACTGTTGACTCATTGAAGGCAACAATACAAAACATTTATAAAAGACACTGCTACTCAGAAGCTTAATTAGAGAAGTCTCATTTTGAAGTTAAGAAAAAAAGTCTGTATTTTTGAGTGGTCATTAATTGATTAAAACCATCACACTTCGACATAAACAATGTTTTCTTAATATAATTATTCAATGCATCGTGTCTTTTCCATGTCCAATCGATATTTTATAGTGTATCTTTCAATGTTTCAATGTTACATTTTTTTTAGACAAGGGTGAAGGTTTGGTACTATTAAAACGGTTAAACCCGCTAAAGTTGTTTGCACCCGTCTGAAGTAAGGAATCTGATGTTAAGTAGTTGTAGTTTATTGGTGTGGTTCATAAGTGTTTCTCGTTTCTTGTTTTTTTTTCTATAGATTAGACCCTTGGTTTTCCCGTTTGAATGGTTTCACGTTATAAAATGTGTGGATCCCTTTATGGCTTGCTTTTCGGTGTTAGCCAGGATTCCTTATTGAACACATTGACCTATAATGGTTTACTTTTATGAATTGGCACTAACACCAAATCTTGTTATATCTGCTATGAGCAAAGAAAGAAAGTCCTTAACATTAATTCATATTTTCACTGGTGGAAGGAAAAAACACATCACAAGATACGAATCTTACACGTTTAACAGTACATATAATATATTCAATAGAACATATAATAGGAAAACGAGCTAGTCTACCAGGCTATAAGTATCGTTTTATACTGATTACAACGCAGAGTCAATTTATCCCCTCCCATTTCGAGAGTATTTTTCTTTTTTATAAATGCGCAATTTAGCACACCCTATAGACATGATAGAGCAAATTCTCAAATATTCTCCTTTTCTAAATGATATATGAATATTTGTATATCTTGTTTTTTTATTTGTGATTTTGAATTGTTTTCTTAAATGTTCGACTGTTCTGTATATTTGTGTAAAGATTTTTACCTAAAGATTTAATTCCCACGTTCAGTTTCGCATCTGACCCCAGAGATATAATTGTTACGCTTATATATTCGATAAAATGTATATTAATGATATTTAACATATTCAAGGAATGTTATCCATTCTTTTGTTTTATTTCCGTGAAATTATTGATTGACTTTTGTTTGTTTCAATATACAACGGATGAGTCAGTTCAGTAGACAGGGAAAATACATATAGCTTACTGAATCTATAAATTTATGAATGAAATACAGTGTACTGTCGTTACCAGGAAAACCATGTCTAGCAAGTCTAGTTGACCAGTTTTTATAATTTAATCCATGGGTAATCTTTTCTAGGATTTTCAGAGATTATTAGAATTAAATGTAATACAACTATGGGATAAATTGTTGATGAAAATATAAGTGTATTTACATATATATACCGGTGTATTTCATGCATCACATAATAATGTCCTTGTAACTTACTATTAAGATAATAATGTAAAAGTTATAAACAGGAAAGATGTATCAATATATACAGGATTTCATGGACATTACGATACTCTAAATTAAGTGTGTGTTCTGCATTAGTTATTGAAATACATTAGCGTAGTCTATACTTTACCTTACAAAACATTGCACAACTGTCATATGAATGCGTCTCTTATATGATCATGGTTCCTGCTCCTTTTTCAACTTGTGCACACCTAAAACCTTAAGGGAAATGACACTTGTAAAATGCAATAGCATCCAGCTTTTTGTCCGTCATTGAAAGCTAACCTCACTCAGTTTCTATAGCTCTGATAAGTCTTTGATTTGCTATATACATAGACGTTTTATATTGCCGACATTCATAACTTATGGAATCCATAGTATTTGATACAGAATATTCCAAAAAAGCATGCGGTGCGCAGATGATGCAGATATGAGGCTGAAATAATACAGTTGTATATACATTGTTTGCAAATTAATTTTGTTTTCCGAATATTTGATACTAAAAATCGTTAATCTGCTTGAACCCCAGTCCAATTCCCATTTTACGCACGTTGCATCTTTGGTATATTTCTTTTTTCCATTTCACACTACCTTTGTTTTTTTTTAAATGGTTCTTATCATTCAGTTTATGATTTTGAAATACAAAGAGATGATTTCAAAGATCTGGTGAACCATCTAGAATAAGTGTGGTGTCATCAGCAAAGTGTGATAACAAAAATTCTTATCCCATTACTTTCAACACATAACAAAACAACCTCCTTGATTGATAAAAAAAACTGGTGGATAATTATTCTATGTTACCGCTGATTTAGTATATGTGTAGAAAGTTTTGAGTGTTTTATGGAATATCCCAAGTTGAAATAATCAATCGCTTCTTGTATTAAAATCCTGGAGATGGAATCAAAAGATATTTCAAAATCAAAGAGAAGGAACATGCCTGGGATATCATTTTCTTCAGTGTAGAGGAATTTATCATATATCTTTCTGGTATTTTCACCAATAAATCTACCAGGTATCAATCCGGTCTGGTCATTCTGGTTAAAATTGTATCCTGTTTGCAATGCAACAGTGTTTAAAAAACTGATAATAAATATGCATGTCTCTTTAAAGGGGGGACTTGAATTTATTTTCCTTGAATGTCGCACTTGGAAAAAAGTAAAGAGAAGTTCTAATTTTTCGATCCAGGTCCCCCAATGAAATAAATGATCAGTCTCTTATATGATAAGTGTATTACTCATTATTCATTAAACATTTATCTATCTTTAGGGAAATGACACTTGTAAAATGCAATAACATAAAACTTTTTGTTCTAGTCCGTCGTTGAAAGCTAACTTATCAGTTTCTACAGTTCTGAAAAGTTTATATTTTGTTACATAGAAATGATAGACGTTTTATAATATCATTCCCTTTTCACGAATTTGATCTGTCGAAAAAGACTATTTACAAGATTTATGAACATAAACATCACGACGGGTGCCACGTGTGGAGCAAGATCTGCTTACTCTTCCAGAGCACCAGAGATCACCTCCAGTTTTTGGTAGGGTTCGTGTTGCTTAGTCTTTAGTTTTCTATGTTATGTCTTCTGTACTGTTGTTTGTCTGTTTGTCTTTTTATTTTTAGTAATGACGTTGTCAGTTAATTTTCGATCTATGAGCGTAACTGTCAACTGTCAACTGTTTTCTGATTTTTTTTATAGTTTGATATGATATATTCACTGCATGATAAATTGTTCTTTAGAGTAACTAGTTGTCTCTGTTTTAGAATTTCAGTAAACATTCCAGCTTTTTCAACCAATTTAGGAATTGTTGTGTTGATATATTTTGTTTCTCTCTAAGTTCTCTTCCTTCATTTAACCGTTGTGTCTTAAAACTTGTGCTGTTACACCACTGTCCATGGTAAAGAGAGATTTAATATCATACAAACTTGAAGGCCGTACTTTGACCTATAATTGTTAAATTTAACTTTGATGGAAAGTTGTCTCATTGACTCTCTCATCATTGGTATTTTCTGGGAGTTTTTCGCCAGGAAATATCAATCATGTTGATGAGTTTAAATGTTGACCTACTACATTGTCATCTAAATGGTAATAAATCCGACCAAGAGGGTAGGTCATGATATGCATAACAGGTTTTAATATTCTTGTTTTGTTATACATTTAAAAAAAGCCAAGGGGCGAAAGATACCAGATTCATAAATCGAAAATAAAATGACAATACAAAGGCTAAAAAGAAAAAAAGACAAACATACAAATTATATTAAACAAGACATATCAAAGAAAACAAAACTAAAGACAAAGCAACACGAGCCCCACCAGCAATTGGGAATGCTCCCAGATGCTACAGAAGGGTAAGCAGATCTGGAATATCGTATAGATTGCGATATATACTCGTATGTATGCGCTGCTGGATTGTTGCTACATAGAAATGAAAAGTTCAAAATTAATTGGAAAGCTGAAATCATCCCTTTTGTCGTACAGGTTTGTTTTTAACCGAACCTCAATGTCAATTTCTAGATGTAAGTCAAGATATGAGGCAGACTTAACATTATCTGTTGTAACCTTTATATATTAGAAAAATATTCTGCCTCACGGACAGTAAGTTATATAAAACGTTCTGAAAATGTGCAGCATAGGGTTGGTTTAAGTGCACGTAACAGTCACTTTTAATTAACTCAAACGAGAAAATACATTTGTTTCAATGCTGACAAAAGAAGGACGAGTTTTTGTGTTTCGAATCAGCAACAAATCTTATCTTGGAGTAAAGAAAAATACTGTAATGAACATGGATTGAGATGTCTGTAAATGTGCGAAGAAAACAATAACTGTGTCCAGTGAAAGATTTGTCATACATTCCATAAGTAGACTGAACACATAAAGTAGACAAAAGGAAACAATTTTGCCATAAAAGACGAGAATGTTTTTTTTTAAAGTCTTTAAACTTATGAAGAAATCCTTTTATATCCCAACATCATGTTTTTAGTTTCTGACAACGTCAGTTTCGTTGAAATCTCGTTCTTGAGTTATTTCAAACAAGTGATAGAAGTGGAAACTATTTGTGAGATTTAAAAAAATATCATAATCCAACATAACTCTTTGAAAAATGTGTTTATTTACAGTAATTAGTTCTTGAGTAATACAATTTACAAACTTCATTACCAACCAAGCCAGTCTATAATAGGTGCACATCCTTAATATATATTATGAAGATGCTGTATGATTGTCAATGACATTACTTTCCACAAGACAACAAAATGACACACGGTGTTGTCAATGGAAGAAAATCGTATGTGACTGTCATACAAATGAGAAGGTTTGCTAGTTATAAAACACCACTGTCTACATTAGGAGACGAAGACATGAATGTTACAATTGTTTTCCATTCGTTTGATGTGTGTGTATTTTACTTTTTAAATAATACTGAGGAATCCACCTGATAACAAGCACGACACTTCTTCACGATTTGTCAAGTGGGCAGAATTTTGTCAGTATACCAGCATTCCAAGTTGATTTGATGATCGAGTGTTATCAATCAACAGATCTGTCTACGCCTCCACATTTAGCTCACGCCTGACTAAACATAACGATTGTCCATCAAGTAAAATTACAAAAATACAGAATACCGGGAATGGAAAACGGAAAATCTCTAAATAAATGGCAAAAAGTATTATCTATAATAGCACGCACTGATTTGCTGGTCTAACAGTTGAAGTAATATAAATGGGATCATCTAAAGATATATGCGCTTTGACTTATTACTTGTATTTCCTTCTTCGTTGATGGCATTTCATATTGCATTACGCAGTTCCCTTAGTGAATCAAATACACTGTGATATTATAACATCTAAATAAATTGCAATGACGTTTAAATAATTGATATATATCGGAACATATCATTTAAACATTAATAATTACATATATAAACAAGTATTTTATTTGTATCTGCTTAGGTTAGTGTTATTCAAGAGAATATCAATTCTATTTGACTCGTTTAGTTTCATAAAATTTTGCCCTGTTGAAAAAAACATGTTTTTTTATAAACATAAATAACTTGGTTGGATATATATAGCAGTTTGACTAACACTTATTTAGATCGATAATTATTTTCTAAATGTAATAACATACAGTGCACTCGATATTGTTAAACATTAATCTGTCTTTGCTTGTTTTCACCTAATAAGAAATAAAAACCAAAAAGCAAAGGGACTATTAGAGGAGGATATCATTTAACAATAATAACTTGCCATTATTTGATACTATAACCATTTTATTGTCCGAACTGATATATCCGATACATATTTATCATCATTCAAAAAATTGTTATGTGTGAAATCGGGGAAAGTAAAATGGTAATTGTTAGTAAACCACAATATTATCTTTCTTTCAGAAATCTTACAATCGGCATGGAAACAAACAGTAGACAGCTTGAGGAGGTAAAATTTGAATATATATATATATGTGTTGTTTAACGATTTTCTTTATTATGAATGTTAACAGGAACAATCTATTTAAAGATAAGAACACACAATGTTTCAAGTAATGCTCCTTATTGTAAAATATAAAAACAATATTTGAATTAACTCGGAAGACAAGGTTGTGATATATTTTTAGGAATCGCACTATTTATGACTTTTGACAACTAACAGAGGCAAACTAGTGCTGTATAAAGATAGGGTTATGCATTGGGCTATCTAACCAATGTAAACTTTAACATATTTGCTTATCAACTTCTTATCAATTATGCATGAGGCATCGACGACTGCGGCCTCTTCGTTGTGTATACAGTGATCAACATAGGAATGATGAATTTTGTCCATTCGTTAATTTGTATAAAAGAGGGACGACAGATACCAGAGGGACAGTGAAACTCATAAATCAACAAAAAATTACAATGTCATGGCTAAAAATGAAAATGACAAACAGACAAACAATAGTACGCATAACACAACATAGAAAGCTAAAAAATAAACAACCCGAACCCCACCAAAAACTAGGGGTGATTTCAGCTGCTCCAGAATGGTAAGCAGATGCTGTTCCACATGTGGCACCACCCGTCGTGTTGCTTATGAGATAACAAATCCGGTATATAGTCTTATTCGGTAGGTAACATTTATGAAAGGGAAGGGGACTGTAGTTACGACGTAAGGAACATTTCCGATGTTATTTGTGAAACGGATATTCCATAACGGTCAACCAACTCGTGATGGCGTCCGTGAAATTTACGAAGGGATGATTTCAACTTCACTATTTGGAACTCTTGATTTAATATCTTCCTTTTGAGCAACAACCATCTATAAAAAAAATCATGATAGGAAATGCAAGCACGGGAATATCGTATCAATTGGGAGATATATACACCGTATGCAGGTGCTGATGGAATGTTGCTACTTAGAAATCGAAAGTTAACAATTGGAAAGCTGAAATTATCTCTTTTGTTGCAAAGTTTTGTTTTCAATCGACCCTCATTGTCAATTTATAGATGTAAGTCAAAGATATGAGGCCGACTTACCTGTATCTATTGTATCCTTTATCTCTAGTTCAATGGGAAAGATGAATTCGACATAGTCAACATATTTTGAATTATTTAGTGAAAGAACATCATCTATATAGCGGAAAGAAAGAGGATATTGCTAACTTCTTATCTTTCTTCCTAAGAAGTTCCTGTATGAAGTCAACATCATAATAATAAAGAAACAAGTTGGCAAGAAGAGGGGCACAATTCGTTCCCATTGGAATGTCGATAGTCTGTTGAAAAACACGTCCTCCGAACGTAACAAATATGTTGTCAATCAAAAAATCAAGCATCTTGATAATGTCAGTTTCAGATAATTTTTTGTTTGAATCAGAGTGATCCTTTACAAAGCAGGATTTATCTCTTCCTGAAACAAGATACGTGTATCTTCGTTGGCCATTCTTTTTTGTGTAGCAAAGCAATACCAACTCTTTCAATTGTCTTTTAGTTAGGAATGTGGTATAAAGGTTATAAAAGTCAAATGTTTTAATACTATTACAACATGTACAAGATGAAAGAGGTTTTAATTTCAAACGAACATAGAACAGACCTATGATTATCTAGGATTTCCTCTTTGGTAAGTGTCGTGAGGGTATATGTTGGGTTTCCAAGTGAATTGTCAATACCTAATTCGTTTATCAAGCAGTTAATGTATTGAGTTTTACACACCGATTCGATGTTGTTTGGGGCTTTGTCTGCGGGGACAACAACATATTTGTCATGAAAGTAGGATAAGTGTTTTGCAACATTAGGGTTTTTAAAGATTGACGTAGCATGGGCATTGATAGACCCATTCAGATTCTTAATTCTGATTTGTATCAACGACCTCACTGCCGTAATTCCTTCGGAAAGAGTATAAACGTCTTTCTTCTCACGCCTAGCCCCTTGCCTTGTATAATCCTCGACTGAATCAGTCAAAATTGTATTTAAAGTTGTATTTCCAATTGATGGATGTCGGCTCACGATATTTTAGACCTTTCGATAACACATTTCGTACGGAAGTGTTATTTACAATGTTGAGGTCACCGGTAATAACGTGGCCAGCCGGCTGATATGTGAATTGGGAGCTAGGAACAAAACAAATGAGTAAATTTAAATTCGGTTTTGTGTTATTAAAAAGAAAATTAACAACAAAAAATAACAAAAAACAACAAAAAACATTATACATTTGCCTTATTACTACAATGTCAAACCATTTGACCCATCACAACTAGGCTCGTCTATCATGGTGATACGCAGGAAACGAGATTTGTTTTGTATTAAGGGATATATCCGTATTTATCATTTGCACATTTTAAAGTTAATATGGTATGAATGTATTCAGCTATTACAAGATTAGCAGGATGAGTTTGATGTTAACGTTGAATATATTTGAACAGTATACTGGCTCCAAGCTACTAAATATGTTATCCTACTCTTCAATTCAGCTTGTAAAGCGGGAAGCATGTAACACGTGTTAAGCTTTTGTATTCCCTTAAGTACAGCACAAAATATATACATAATTAACCCTTAGCTACCATACTATTTCGCCTTCTGCAAGGTGTTTAGTTTTCCCTATTACACATAAGGACGCTAAGGAAACCAAATAGTTCTGAATTATTTCCCTGATATGCTTAGCTTATATTTGAGATTTTTGTTAAAAACATATTTTAATGCCTGTTGAACTATTCTTTTCTATCGATGCAAAAGAAAACGACAACAGATCTGGATTCTGTTATATCATGTGATGTCCAATCTAAAAATAATTTGATATATTTCGTGCTTTTTTTTTTATTCCTAACAAAAAATGGTGATAATCAAAGCCGTGTCTCTTGTTTTAAAATACATCATACGCTTTTGAGAAATATTTAGTTTTGGTCCAATTTTTACCACTAACAAATTTCTGCCTCTGATTTTATTTTATACATCAACTTATAAGCAACATTAAGTTCATTTTTGTTTTGTTTTGTTTCTTTACGCTGTGGGTTCGATTTGCAATTAACATGTACCCTCTTTTAGCCTATTTTTTTCATTTTTGATAACATAATCAAAAATTCAAAAATCAAAAATCAAAATGCGAAATAAACAAAGAAATTGGGCGGCTTAGTACAAAAATTTGGATCTACATTTATTACTGAGATAAAATAAGAAATTGAAATGGCGGAAAAGCAAGTCAAAATGTGAGTATGATAAATATTGAGATAAATATTTTTGAATAGTTTTAATAAAAAAAAACATACATTTTCTTTATATTTTTTAAATAGATCAGAGCAACATATATTTCATATACCCCTCCCCTACAAGAAAAGAGAAAGATTTAAAATATAACTTTTATTTTCAGATCTCAAAATGTAAAACAAAGACTATCCGAATAATTATCAGAAGTGTATTCCTTTGTTTAGTTAAATTTCACGAATAACAGGTTTTGTACTATCAGGAAGTGTTCAAATACACCCCACTAAAGTTTCTTTGTATTAACCAATGTAATACTGTATACACCTTTAAATAATGGAACAAGCCTGTGACGCATAGATCACGTACACATTGTCGTTATTGTGTTCATATACACATACAGCAATATTTGAATTAACAAATAGTTATTTGCTTAACTGATAAAAATCAAACTAAAAGGCAATGTAAGTCACCAGTACAACGACAACATCGACAGAGTGAAATATAAATTCCAGTATTTCAGTATGTAAATGACTTCATTAGACACTGGGTTTAGAATTAACTGGCTTGAATTCAATGTACTATTGCAAAAATACCAGTTAACCTTTCTGGTGTAAAGTGATAAAAAGATTAGTAATTTGCTAAACGTTGATGAAGATTCTATTTTACAAATTATACAATAAGCTGTTTAATATTTCTTTATACTTTACACTTGAAAACTTTTTGTTAAGAGGTAGGACATGTACACACATATATCGGACTTCATATGAATTCCATAATGTACGATAGTCTATAGTAAATGATATCATTATATTCATTTATTGTTAATTAGATGAACATCAGCTAAGCTTCAATAATACCTAAACAGCATGACAACTAATATAAATATTGGCAATGTCCTTAGTGTAATATTTACAATAACTTTATCAAAATGTGCGATGTATCGTATCAAACAATAAGTTTATCTGTCATGACAAGGAAATAATATACACTACAGTCCTGTTGGTTATAACAATGGCGTTATTTTGGCAAGATTTAGAATTGATGACAATCGTATAATATATGTACGTCATCAACAAGGTAAGTCATGGGGATGACTTACTTCATCTATTAAGCGAACTGTAAATGCAGTGTGAATTTCAAAATTTAAAAAGAAATATGCCTGAAAATACTCAATACGACTAGTCTCATGTAAACGAAACGCGCGCCTGACGTATCAAAATTTAAGACAGGTAGCTTTCATGCCTATTTAAGCCAGGGTAGTTTAGACTCCATGCAGTACACTTATACAGTCTTGTTAAGAATTGGAGAGATATCTTCTGTATTGTAATCTACTATCTGACTGTTCAATTCACAAATAACATCTTACGGACCCAGCACATCGTTTGTATCTTTTGTTTGATTTTGGAGTTTTCATTTGTTTTTGTAGTAGAAACCCTACCTAAAATATTAACTTGTTTCACAATGAAAGCCACATAATTATTGACCCTGATAAGAAAGATGGATGGTACAAAAGAACGGCATGCTCAATTAGGGGTTTTTGTTCTGAGACTGTTTCCAACGATTGTACAGTTGATTTTAAAAGACAATATTACACCAGGAAAACTTAAAAGAATGTATTTAAACAAAACATTGAATACAGCGCTAACAGATACTGATATTGGTTTAATGAAAATGCTTCCAAATATGGATGATTTCACGATAGAAATCTGCTATAAAATACTTCGGTTTGAAAATTTGATTGAAGAACCAAAGTGCAAATGGGGCAATATTCCGCATGAAACAGAACTTGCCATTGCTGATGATATTCAAAGGATACTTAATGCTTCGAATGAAGTTATCACCAAAACTTCAGAGGAGATTACAAAGAATTTTCGTGATTCTTTTGACGACAATGTAAAAAGGATTATTGAAAGGGTTGATGCATACCTAAATGGAGATACTTGTCAACGATCGTATCAAAATCTGCATATTCAGCAAATAGCTGTATCTGAACTCCTTGAGATCCTCGAGGAAATAATACAGACACACCCAATTAAAGGTAAGATTTTAAAAAATCAGATTAATGTTCCATTTTGTAATTTTTAACTGTATTGTAATGCTTAATGCAATAAACGGGTTTCCCAACTTTATCAATTTTAAAACAGAAGTTCAACAACACTTCATATCCATATGTAGTAAAGTAATGCAACATGAACTTTTTTTTCTCTTGTAAAATTACCTTTATCAAAACGTAGTCCTTAAAATGCTAATAAAACAATGATTAATGTATAAATTAACAGCCAACTGAAATAAAAAAAAAAAAAGCCGTATGATTACACTTATTCAATGATGATAATAACTGTGCGTATTTGAAGTCACAAACATTTACATTTTCACAGAGAGAAGGTATACTAGACCCAGTCAAAAGAAGACTAAATTGACAAATTACTAAATAAACAAGTTACATATTTTCAGGTGATCGAACTTGACTTCCTTCCATGTGGTTTATCATTTAAACCCTTGTAAAATAATTGAGTTTTCTTTTCGCTTTTCACTAGTGATTCCATCCGTTATGACGACTGTTGGGAAGAACGTGATGAGGGAATTATACTCAAGAACTTCAATTGTAATCACTGACATATTTCCAGATATTCTTAGAGATATACTTCAGTCAACTATTTGTCCACATGATTTGTATAAGAAATGCGACACAAAATTTCTTAGTTCTTGCTTTTCCGACCAACGAACATATTTGAAGACATTAAAACTAAACAATTCATTTTCTTTCTTAGATATACCTATTATTTATAAACTCTTAAGACACTTTAAATTGATATCCCCGCCTTCGAAGGGATGGGGAACGGCCCCTGACCCTACTGATCGTCTAATTGCGGATGATGTTGAACGTATCCGAACGTTACGAAATGAAATAGCGCATAGATGTGATGCAAATATTGACAAGAATACCTGCGATGCCTTCTTTGTAAAGTTTAGTGAAATCGGTGAAAGAATTGATATTTATTTTACCGGACAAACAAACTATGAGCAGAAAGTGGTTGACTGTAGGATGTGTCCGATGGATATTCAAATGCAGACAAAGTACGAAAATGCTGTCAAAGAATTAGAGAATCTTAAACGTAAGTTATACAAGACAAATATTGAAGTCTAAATAAAAATTTCACCGATGTCCAAACATACACAAACTAATAAGAAAACGGAAATATATTTGTATCTTAATAAAAAACAAATGATTCCTAAAAAAAACACCAACATTTTGGAAATATTTTTTACATTTTGTATTTTTGATTTTTTGTGCATATTTACTTTATATCATGTATATATAGATTGTCTTTATGCAAATTTGTTTGTCTTCATATTCTTTATTTGTTATCATGGTTATAGTGATGAAGATTATAACACAATGCTTTTCCCCAATTTTTTTTTTAAATGTTTACCTATTGTTGCCAATACAATAGAATTATATACGAATGTCATACACAATTAAGAGTTTAAGCTTGCTATAAAACCAGGTTTAACCTTTTTCTACATCAGTTAATACCTATACCAATTCAGACATAGGACTGTTGTTTTCCATTCGTTTGATGTGTTTGGGCTTTTAATTTTGCCTTTTAATAAGGATTTTTTCTTTCTGAAAATCCTTGAAGTTCGTTTTTTTGTTTGTTTGTTATCTTTTACATTTACAGATTATTAGAAATAACTCTTTATACAACAAATGAGAAATAAAAACAATACAATGAGATGATAGAAATAAAACTATAAAGGTATAAAGTGAAACAATGTCCTATTATTTCGACATAACATTTTATTTATGTATGAGGATGTGTTTGTTCCTTTTTTTCACCAGACAATTTTAATGGTAATGTAGATTACAAACAGAATGTACTAATATTACTATTTAGCAGGTTTTTTTCTAAACACAATTTTAACGATACTTCATTTTATAGTGCATTACAAACGTAAACCGGTTAACTTCTACTGGGGCGACACTTTTGAAAAAAATCTTATGAATCTGCGAACGATGTTTAAGCAAGAAAAATTAGAAGGTAAGATATTATATTCTCTATGCTCAAGATTCACCACTGTTCATTGATTTTTGGATAACATAAACTTTTCAGATTAATTTGAAAAAGGAAAAAGTGACTTTACTGTCTGAAAGGTGTCTGAGTCAAAAAACATATTGTCTCTTAAATTTTTTTTTTGATTTTGAAAAACAGCATACAGGTAAACAACTTATAAACTGGTATAAACCTCAATTACCGAAACACAAAATGATATGCAACAACAAACGATAACCACTGAATTACAGGCCCCTGATAAGATAGGCACATTCAGAATGTGGCGGGGTTAAATAATTTATTGGCGGCAAATCCTACCCTTGACCGGCGACAGTGGCGAAACAATACAACCTAACAGAAAAAAAATAAGTACATATTTGAGATTTCTCGCTGTTACTGCTAGCTGGTTCATAGCCAATAACAACAATTAAAAAAATCATGCAAATCAAACAAACATTTTTGTTGGTAGAAATCCAATATTCAATGAATTAAGTTTGAAGACGTCATTAACAATTAGGGAGAGGAATGATTTTTTGCATAGGGAAAATAAGGTTGCATTTTATTGATTATTATATAAAGACTAATGCATGGCCTTTTCAAATATCAGTCTGGGTATAATCCCTCGACCCATATCTTCACCTTGACTCCGTCTCGGGCTGATATGAGGGTCTCGGGATGATACCCATGCTGATATGTATTAATCGCTTTATTATATACTTCCGACACTAGTTTTATGTATGGTAAATAAACAATTGCAATAACTAAAACAGTCAAAACTGTATAAAGAAGGAAAATTATGAATCAAATATACTATAATTGTCCAACAACAGTGTTACTACCTTCATATATATTTATGGTTACCGTATTATTTCCTATAGAGGCACTTTTAAACATTGAAATTCGGAAGAGTTTTATAATCATTATTACTCCATGTTTGATGTACTGTAAAATGATTCATAATTGTAAATGACATTTGTTAGAAAGAACTAAACTATCCCCACCATATTAAAGTTCCTGTAAACTTAGACGTCGTCATAAAAATATGACGTCACAATGGAAAAGTAATCAACCGATACCGGAAACACCGGATGTAACTTGCATGAGAGGCACTATTATGGGTTTTGTGCACGAGATGCACCTGATATGGGTTATCAGCCCGGGTGGGAAATTATGGCTTGTGTACTTCCGTTCATTACACATATGCAAAAGCTATCATATCAATGCTAAGTATATGATAAAATATATTATCAACACTTATTCCAATAACACAATATTCAAAGGCAGTATTACTATGTTGAATTTCCAATCTTTTAGAATAAGTTTATTTAAAAAATTGACCAGTTTACAAGGATTATATCTAAATTACCTGATTCAACAAATAACAAATCCGTCACAATTTGGATGTGCTATCCTGTTTGCGATAAGGTTAAGTCAAACCCATTTAACAAATCTCATTATAAATTAAAGATTGTAGTTTATTTTTTAAGTAATGTGTGGTAACGATGTTCCTGATATAATAATGTACCAGTAATGCATTCAGTAAAATCCAAATATAAGCATATAGTCCTTAACGATTTAACTTATGTGTATGACATTGCTTTTAAATACATATGTATGAGCGTTCCTGATGAAAGTAACTTCGGGCGTAAACAGTATATACAGTGCTATTTTGATTTACAAGCGTTTGGTCAATACCACTTCGTATGGACTGATGGTTTATGGGGATATCATCATCTTAGTAGTTGGGGATTTGCTACATGTACTTGGATGATCTTTATTTTCAATATTTTTAATATTCACCTTTGATATATTAAAAAGAAAGCATTGGAAAAAGTGTACATGTATAGTTATGATGTAATAATCAGTATGAGACTTAAGATTTTCGTTAAAGGCGTAAAACATGACATTCAATATTAAATCACACTATTTGAAGACATTGAAATGAACTCCGTGACATGCTGAATTTATGTCTATGCATTAATCAATTTTTTGAAAGTAGTTTTATGCCTGACAATGTTTTTTTTAATCATGTTAATAAACTGTAATTTGTCTTTTTGAAGGTAATGAAAAATTTCGTGTACGAATAGTTTTAAAAACTGAGAGTGACATGAATGACAGAACAGTTAGCATCCTGAACTCGCTTAGAGATGAAATCAATCAGGGATTAAACGGAATAGATTTTGTATTTGCTTCTCCCGGAAGCATAGTTCTTTGTGTAGATATACTTGTTAAGGAAATGCAAACAGATGAAAAAATGGAACTTGTATTATACTTGTTAATCAATAAAATATTCGAATCAAAAATAATTGACGTTTCATCTACTGGATATGTGGATGTTGTGTTGATTCATTCTGAGGGTAAACACTTTAAATAATATACTATGTTTTCTATCTAAATAGTGTTTGTTTACAGAAAGCAAGTTTACAAGACTGTATTTGAGGTATTAAGCTGTCTGGTGTACACATTAGAACTTTGAGTGATCGAATGAACACGATATCTTTCATTTTCGAACGTTTTCTCTACGTATATCACCTAATTTTTATATGTCATTGATGAGTCCATTGTCGAAAGAACTCTCATTTGGCGTACTACAGTTAAACAAAATGGGGATCTTCGACTAGTTTTTTACGTCATTTTGACAAAAATCAATTTCAAATATTTTTATAATTTTCGATCACTAGCTAAATGAGCGCTTTATAATTAAACTAAATGCCGAAATTCAACATTATAGGTATACATCTGTGTGGGAATGTTAAGAAACAAAAATCTATCATAAGACACTTTCATGACAGTGTTTGACATTGCACAATATCAACGGATTGAATTCATACACGTTTTATATCCTGACATTGTTCAAGGTCATTTGTATGATTTCAGAAAATGCTTACTTAAAACCATGTCCATGTATTTATTATGTAAAATTCAATTCCCTACCCGTCAATATCCACATGTTCATCTTCGATGGAACCAGTAAATTCTCAATTAAACCGTAGAAAGTTTTTTCAGTAAAATAGTTCTATGTAAATTTAAGTTAGTTTCCGGAAACTATGATATGAAGTTTGATACCCTGATAAAAAGAAAATGATTATTTTTGGCTCTGATTGCTGCCTGTATACCACATGTACAACTTTCCAAAAGAAGCTGCGTGAACCGAAGTCTATCTTAGCAAAAACCATGTTTATTTTAAAAACGTGTTATTCTATATCTCTCAGAAAATACCTTCCTCGAGATGACAAAGAAAGAAATGATAACTTCTTCTGTAGTCAACCTCGATTTCGATATTGATGCTAGTCACTTTGAAACTGGTGAAAAAATGAAAACAGCACTTTTTGATATTGTTGAGAACGTTTATAAGAAATCAAACGGCAGTGGAACAACAGGCGAAATCAAAGCAACAGTTATGCCTTTTGAATTGGGTAACTATAAATATCAAAACTATTAAGCATTTTTCTAACATAAAACATGAACATGATGAACAGATTACTGCTAATTTCAACAAAATTTGAATTAAAAATGAACATAAAAAAGACAAGGAATATTGATGATCATGTGGTAAATTGAATTTTAAGTATGAAATTGTAGTCAATTTAATTAAATGATGGTATAAAATATTGACCCTGCTACACAACTATTTTTTTTTAAAGTTCATCTCAGCGTTTGGGTTACATCTTTTCTTAAACTCATGTCAATAAGTGACGTTTTTGTGAAATTTCTGTAGCGATATCGTTACGATCATAGCATTGAGAGACATCACTGTTATCAATAAAAATACTTGTGTCCACTATTGCAGAATCGTGAATAACATCTGCAAGGGCAATACAGATACCATAAGTTAAAAGTGCTATACGTTAATATCTTACTTAGCGATAGTGTATGTATTTTTCAATTTCAGACTTCGAAGCAGAAATTGTATCAAAAGTATACGGAAATTCAACAAAGGTTAGTATCATATCGTTTTAAAATTATAAGCAGATTTTAAAATCTTTTCAAACAGTAAATTGAATAAAAAACGCTTTACAATTAGGAACTATTTTTCTATTTCTATTATATTTGATTCAATACTTTTATAAGAAGTACGTTTTTATACGCCAGTCAAAAATATGTATGGCTGGTTGGGTCACAACAAAACTGCCTTTCAACCCTCCAATCATACATTATTGATGGAATAGCTATTAGAAAGAACCAATTTGTGGAATGATTTTAAACGAAATATTATACATTTGTACCATGAACACTGAAACATGTTTTCGTTTACAATTATTAACGCTCATAGACTATCCAACTCTATGCACATAAGATAATAAAAACCAAACTGAAGTTCAAATTGAATACCAACACAACACTGTCATATTCCACATATTGGTTCTTTGGCTGAATACATGTAATATAAAGTTAAATACAGTCAAGTAATTTATAATTACTACTGAAATCAAAGTATTTAATATAACATCAAATAAATTTATATAAGCAAGATGAACATTTCAACAAAGAAACACGTCTAGTTGAGTCGGCCCTGTCGTGGTAAATGGTTATACCCCATGAAGTATTGCAATACAAATAACGGTCTATGGGCAGACAACTAGAAGATTTTTCAATCTAATTCAGCTGCATGAAACGGTTGAAATTACATATAACATATTTGTTTCTCTCTTTTATAAACTTTGTGTTTTATTTAAATTTTCAGTTTATGTATTGCGTTGTTGGAATCTTTGCAACCTTAATCAGAACAATAGCTTCAATTTGGTATCATATACAAAATGCTGTGAGCAATTTTGTTTCTGTCTCTTATAATAACTTGCTATTAAGTAGGAAAAGGGGATGAGTCAGTTTGGATATACATAGCACGACTTCCTGTACAACCCCCGTGTTATTCTAAGAACACTTATTATGTTTTATTAAGAAGACAACGAGCGTATCATGCGCTCGTGGCGCTGCTGTTTATGAGCTGTTCAGACGAGCGTAATTTTAACATTTCAAACATAAAAAAACGAGTTATCGACATGTATGAAGACTTATACAAGCGTTTTGTATATTAAGCATAACGAAATATAACAGTGCATCATGGTGCATAGCTCTCTTTGTACGTGAATTATATTGAGATACATATTCGTTATAACAGTAAACAAACAAAACAATCCTGCATGTTTCGAAAGTTATACACAGCGAACATATCAATATATATATGGTATACAGACACCAGATACGATCTGGAACATTTTGAAGCGTATGAAAAATACGAAAAGAAAAAACAGTTCCTGCTGTCTCATACAGATTATCACTGCATATCACTGCATATCTTGCTTGATACCAGATTCTTAATGAAAAAAACAACAAATTCGTACGATACAATTCAGACTCGGATGAAAACGTTTTCGATAATTTATGTGTCATTTTGTTTCTTCTGATATCCTAAAAGTCAGAAATCTAAATATTTAAAAATGTTAAGTAAACGTATGTGTACATGAATGACTTTGTATGGAATAGAACTGCACGGACTTGTGGATACTTCTTGAACACATTGTGATCAGGAAAGCAAAGAAATATGTACAAAGTATCGAGATATTGATACATGTAAGGGAATCAAGCTACTGTATACTACCAATACAGGTTTTAGTGTTATATTGCCGATTTATGAGAGACAATGAAAGAAAAATCTTGCAGCTTTTACAAAAACTCTGACGAGGTTCACCTGGTGACATTATGATAGGAAAACGTCATATTTTTATTTTGAAATCAAGTAGTTTTATAGGTAACGGATCCCATCATGATATGCTTGACTGTAATTGAATATCTTTGTTATACATGCTATATATGTTAAATTTATCATTACCATTCGCAATTCCTCGATGTGACATTACAAAATTCGACAAGAGCCAACATATGTCTACATGCATTAAAGACGATTTATAATAGAACAAGAACTGTCTATATTTCCAGAGCAACCGAGCTCGCCCGATTTTTAAGAGAGCACAACTTACTTAATCCTTAGTTGTTTTTTTAATGTTTAAATTTGTCAAAAACGAAAAACAAAAGATATCTATTCTTAACACAACATTAGTACGTGCAGCAAAACAAACGCACATAAACAAGTTTGTTTTTATGTTATTTATCTATCAGCCACAATGAGAACGAGAAAAAACCCTCTCACCTTACTGCAAATTTAAGGAGCCCTCTATAATCGGTTTCAGATTTTCACAATTAAGATGACTGCCATAAATATTTGTTTTATCCTGCAATCAGACTTGTAATGAACAAATAAGAGGTAAACACATAAATGTTTGCTTTATTCGTACTTGTACAAATAAAGTCTCCTGTTATACCACTTCCATGTTGAGAAAGCGGTAATGTGGATATTTCTTTTTTTCCGTACCAGCTCATACTGGGGGCCTCTTTGCGTTACACTTTATCAATTTCTTTGAAATATTAGAGAACATGATTTACATTTTAATTTGTATTCACTGCGAAACATGAGAAAATTTCGGCAAGCCTCGCTTTTCGTCTTCTTTCTAAAGCTCATACAAATGAATTTTATATTTTCCGACAATGTACATATATAGTGTATTTATTTTAATTATATATGATGTTCACACTTCATAGCAGTTTTGTGTATTCAGATTAACAATAATTGTAACAATAGACACACAAAACGGTTCTTTATATTTCCAAAACATAGACAAACGAATCATACACCATGAGATCTAAAGAATCAATATATCTGTTTTACTTTAGGTAAATACAGCCACTAGATACGACCCAGAGTATTCGGAAGTGGATGATCGTTTCAAAATGGAAGATCAGGTACTGTTGGCTCATTATTTAAATAAACCCCAAAATCGTTTGATACATTTCAGACTAAGTTGCAAACGGTCTGATATATTTGCGTCATTTTTTTTTTCGATATCCAAATGTCTGATAGGTAATTATTATTAATGTAAAGTACAATATATGTTGACATGAACAGGCCTAGGTATATATACAATAAAACTTCACAAACCAGTTAATACTTTGACAGGGATATCTAATCATGCATCTATGAAGCATAATCCGACATCCATGTTTTTGTGTTGTATCGGCAAAGGAATAGGTTCTGTAAGACCCCTTTTTGGACCCAAAATATAGTAGTTTTACAAAATTTAAAAAATGTAAACTTTTACCTATTTACTGGAAAGTATAATGCTTCTGCTACATAAATATGGGATTCTTTTGACAATACAATGCACACATATCGGGTACTAGCATCATTAAGTCATGCTAAATTACTGAAATCTTCACTATTTCAGCACTTTAGGTTAATTTTAAACGGTTTCCGTCTTAACTAAAAGTGGTCCATTTCGTGTTCTTACATAATATTGAAATGTAAGTTGTATTTGATAATAATACATAACATATATAAAGGTTGAGGATGAACACGGATGCGGCCACTTTCATTTTTGAAGTCAAGTGACGTTTTTTGGCATATTTTTTTTATTGACTAAATCTGTTAAAATCTTTCACATAAACAAATTGGATCACTTGAAATAGACACTTGAGTGTTTAAAAACTGTCCATAATCTTTTGTTAGATGAACCTTAAATTTGAGGCAAAAATCGGCCCTTACCGGACCAACTCCTTTTTAATTAAAGAAAACTTCTGGCAGCCTTACGAACTATAACGATTGTTTGCCGGTGTGTAAGGTAGAAAGTTGAAAAAATATATATTTAAATCAACCCGTTTAAACAATGTTTATCGATGGAATATCAGTGTCATACATAACAGCATTCTCATTTGTACATACCTCATTGTGACAAATTATCGCAACGCGGGTAAATTATCACTTGTTGAATGGGTTAAAGCCGTCTTATGGTGACCCCCTATGAATCCGGAGGGGGTAATGACATTTCATAGTGGGTTCATAACGTAACGTCAACTGTTAATGATGACGCCTTATACTATTGTTGTTGTGCTTCATTGTGTATTGTTCAACTTAAGGCAGCATAAACAGTCCAGTGTTCAATAAATTCGTTATACGGTTAACTACCAACCCCCTAAATAAAACCCATAGGGGATTCGGCCTCAGACCCCCAGCTATATGGATTTAACTAACCATCTTTGGATCCGCAGGGGTCAGTGGCAAACCATATAATTTATAATATGACACAATAGTTTAAAAACAATGAACAGACATTTTCTTCATTTTAGGTAGCAAATATAGACAGCTGTGACTACCCCGGAGAACAAGTAACATACGGACAAGTAGCGAAGGTAATATTTTGTTGGCTTTAACAAACAGGTCTTACAGCTAATGGTTACAACATGATTAAGTTAAAAAAAACGAAAGAAAAATATACAGTGTTATAGTAAAATATAATACATTTACTATTACAAGTTATTATTGCTAAAAAGATAGTTTATCAAATAAATATAATACAGAGCTCAATCATCTTCATTCGCTATCTGGAATATAAAATGCATAGTCCGCTTATGTGACGATTTCAAACATAAGAACGAAGTCTAACTTACGTCTTCAATCACCACGTCAGAGTTTAAACGACTTAACAGTGATTAGTATATGGTTATATCTAAAATCTGCCTGTTTCCGAAGATTTGAATTATTGGAATTATAACAGATGTTCAATCATAAGTATAACGTAAGCTGTGTTTCAAAAACTTCGTACTTTATCTTACATATTGAGCTATTTTATTCGAGCGTCAATGATGAATCTTTTGAGGCAAAACTCGCTTCCGACGTAACAAACTACACACCTGGTATCTTTGATAATTTTCTTATTATTTTAAATGAAAGACGTATTTTCTGTGGTAGTAAGTCCTCATATATACGTTGTATTATTTACTGAAGATGAATGAAATAATGTTTCCCAATATGGTAACAGGACCAGTTTAGTTAAACAGGGTGTAATACTGTTAAGAAAACAAAATACAAAAAAGCCCTATTAATTCAAGCCAAATGTAACATAATGTTCTCGTATTTACTTTAAAAGCGTCAGTTTCATGTTTTGTTTTGCTTACTTATAACATAGTCTTAACGTGTGTATGCATGATACTTACAAACTGGTTATTTTGTTTATTCAGGAACATATGAAGGAACAGGTTCAACAGGTATTTATTTCTCATACAGCTTATCCTAATAGGTACTACTAGTAAACATCGGTTTTTGACATCTTCACCTCTTCTTAATATTCCGCAATTCAAACTTGTAGAACAAATGCTTGATGAATCTTATGAACTTCTAAACGTGGCACAAACAGGAAATTTGACCTCACATGTCTGTCCTTCATGCGATCTTTTCTTACCATGTGCATCGTATCGGTCATTCTTTATATGAATGCAACGCTGTCGGATTCAGCTTCAGTATCTGGGAAATTTATTTTGTTTTGTTAAAGACGTACACGCCATGTAACGTGTCAATAGGGATATTGGAATTCATACCACATCTTCTTTTCTATATATAAAATCGAAACATACTAGGACAGGAAGTGTGTTGCCTATGTTCAATAATGCTATATCTCAATATGTCTTTTCTGATTGTGTTGTTTTTGTTAGTTTTTATTTACAAAATGTATATGACATAAAATTGCAATATTTTGTATTCGTATTTTGTACTTTCATGAACGTCAACCTGATTTAATAAGTATGAAATAAGTTAAATAAATAGGATAGTGAACGCATATATAGAGTAGGAATACAATTTCATGTTTGTGTGATGGGACTTTATAGCTGTATGTCAGTAATATTGAAAACGAAAAAAGGGACATCAATGTCTATGAAGGAAATCAATGTGGATTTCAGCATCTGATTTTTACTTTAAGAATGATATTAGTAATAATTTGCCTTATAACATAATTTGCCCAAAAAATGAATAAACATAAACAGCAGGATCTTATAAGTGTGTACGTAGTGACGCCTAAAGAATAACAGTAACCTAAAAAAAGAGGGAAAAGTATGTCACTGAAGAGCAGTGATGGCCCAATATTAAGAAATGTTACGCCAAATACTCTACGGTATTTCATTATTTGGGTAAACATTTGAAAGTATGCAAGTAATAACATATACTCGTTATTTTGCAATCTTCGTTCAATGTTTCAGGAAAACAGAAAGCTTCACATTGCCACTAGAAGAGGAGACGCACAGACGATTGAAACACTTCTCGTTCAAGGCCAAAATCCTGACACACAGGACGATCAGGTATGTGTTTTGCTGTGCAAACGGTTGCTATCACGTCAACACATGTGTTTATCATACTATAAACGTTTTGTTCTAAAACTAAATGAATTGGCGATATTATTAAACTGATATGAAACATTTATAATTATTATATCATTAATATTCAATAATTGAAATATTCAGAAGCTCCTTTCTTACGTGCATAACAAAAAATATGAAGTATGCGAATATAAGATATGGTTGCCGATAAGACTATATCCACTACGAATGTACATTTCTATATGCAAGCATTAGCAGGGCACTCTAATCCCCTTTATGTTGGAACACATCGCATACCTTATACAATAAATCTAGACTTATTTCAAAGCCATCGCAGTATTCATGTTATTTGACATATTTGATATTCGATTGATTGACAACAGTTGAATGCATGTTTGTAACGCGATGTTTAAGCTACGTATTTATTTGTGAAGCTGTAAAATCCGTATAGATTATAATATTCCCTTTTCAATAGTGGCCCTGGTATCATCCCGAGACTCCCATATCTGCCCAAGGCTTCAGCGATATGGGTCGAGGGATGATACCATTGCAATATGAAAAATACATGTTATAATCTATTGATCATACACTTCCACTAAATAACATATGATTTTACTATATGATAATAGCATTAAATTAGCGTATATTCCATATTTTTCCGAATTGGTGCTTTGCGGGCTGATATGAAAAGTTTATCACATGCTTCGATTGTCATCACATGCCTTTTCGTAACGTTATCGCATGGCATTCCTGTGATGCTCGGCAAATTCCAGAAAATACACCTCAATGCTATGTTTTCTATGAAAAACATTACAAAGTAGTGTACAAAACAATTATTTGGATACTGGAAAGTATATTGTGTAAAATAATACAAAAAAAAACACAAAAAAACAAACATATTATTGAATAAATGCATTTTTAAAAAGTTTCAAACATAATTTAGAAAGTAACTTTAAAAAAGTTGACATTTCCAAACAGTGTTCATTATGTATATTTTTGTCGATTCGTTCATATTAAAATATTATTTTTTCTCTGTTGAGGCATATGATAGGAAACATTCATTTCGAATGTTCCAACTTTGGGGTCCGACGTCCGTGAACAACAAACAAAATCGGGGTAACTAACTAAAACTGAGGAAACGTATTAAATATAAGATGAGAACAACGACACAACACACACAGAAACGGACCAAGCATCAGACAAAATCCCACGAGTATAACAAATATAATATCAAAACCAAATACATAAATTTGGGATAGACAAGAACCGTGACACGTCTTATCGCAATGTGAATTTACACTAAAAATAAGAGAGAACAAACGACGCAACGTTAAAATGTAACACACACAGAAACGAACTATAATATAATAGTGGCCATATTCCTGACTTGGTACAGGACAATTTTAAAGGAAAAAATGGTGGGTTGAACCTGGTTTTGTGGCATGCCAAACCTCCCTCTTTTATAGCCATGTGAAATATAACATTAAAATGACAACTCAACACCACAGGACTACAATATAAATAAATTGGAGAACACAATTGAAAAAGAATCACGCGAACAACAGCCAACAAAAGGTAACAAGTTCAAAATTTTAATACGCCAGAAGTGCATGTTGTCCACACAAGATCTACTAGTGACGCCAAGATACAAAAGTTTGAAAGCCGAAACAAGCACAAAGTCGAACAGCATCGAGGACCAAAAGATCAAAAAAGTTGTGCCAAAAACGGCCAGGGTTTTCTGTTAGTGACCAGAACATCCCTAATATTTAGAATACTTTATACTTTTGCAAACAGTAAATTTATAAAATTATATACAAAAGATGTACATGATAAGACTGAAGTACATGTATTAACTAATTATAGAAAACAACTGAAATGTGACATCGGTAAACGGTGAGCCGGAAAATCATTGTATTTGATATCAATAAGCACTCCTTCTATCAGATGGTTCTTGGTACAAAATCAATTCAAACCGAATTTCCACAGTTCGCATCTGTGTTGTCTAATATTTTAAAAAGAAAAGTATTTTCACTTTTTACAGTTTTGGGCTACAATTTACTATCCGCCTACGGGTCCATATGGGAACACCACGTGTCGGCGTGTTAAACCAATCCCAACTTGACAAATTACCAGCGATGCGATTATTCTCTTCGATATATAAAAGCAAATACTGTATAGTTTTGTTGTATTTGCACAGCCTTGTTTACAACTTTAATAATACTTTAATGGTTCGATAAATGCTATGTAAAAAGTCTATATGTAAAACTTCATGAACTAATTCCAGAACATGTTTTATTATGCATTCTTTCAAAGAAAGGCAAATTTAGAAATTTAAAAGTATTTTGACTACGGACATTGGACATTCGTCTCCTACTTAACATATGTATTTGTTTTTTTGTTTTTTTTTTATTCTAGGGAAATGCAGACCTTTGTGACTATTCAGAACAAGAAACACACGGACAAGTAGCAAAGGTATTTAATTGATTGCTCTCACGTACATATCTTACAACTGATGGTTACGACAGAAAGCATGACTTTTGTTTTTAAACAATCTACTTTTGTTAACATGATCAAGTGAAAAAAAAACGAAAATGATAGAAATATGTTGTTAGAACTATACTAATATGAAATAAATTAATCGTAACTGGTGATTATTGCTTTCGGGATAGCTAATGTGACAATTAGATATAATACAAAGCTCAATCACCTTTGTTTCTTTGATTTTCTGAAATATCAAGTTCATGGTCCATTTTGTGACAATTTAAAATATTAAAGATAATGTAAACCCATGTCTTCACGCACTACGTCTGTGGTGACATGACTTAACATATTCTTAACAATTGTTACTTATCGTCTAAAAGAGGGACGAAAGATACCAAAGGGACAGTCAAACTCATAAATCCAAAACAAACTGACAACGCCATGGCTAAAAATGAAAAAGACAAACAGATAAACAATAGTACACACGACACAACATAGAAAACTAAAGAATAAACAACACGAACCCCACCAAAAACTAGGGGTGATCTCAGGTGCTCCGGAAGGGTAAGCAGATCCTGCTCCACATGTGGCACCCGTCGTGTTGCTTATGTGATTACAAATCCGGTAAATTGTCTAATTCGGTAGGTCATATTCATGAAAGGGAAGGGGATTGTAGTTACGACGTAAGGTACATATCCGATATCATTTGTGAAACGGTTATTCCATAACGGTCGACCAACTCGTGATGGCGTCCGTAAAATTTACGAAGGGATGATTTCAACTTCACCATTTGGAACTCTTGGTTTAATAGCTTCCTTGTTAGCAGCAAACCTCTATCAAGAAAATCATGATAGGAAATGCAAGCACGGGAATATCGTATCAATTGGGAGATATATACCCCGTATGCAGGTGCTGCTGGAATGTTGCTACTTAGAAATGGAAAGTTCACAATTGGAAAGCTGAAATCATCTCTTTTGTCGTAAAGTTTTGTTTTCAACCGACCCTCATTGTCAATTTCTAGATGTAAGTCAAGATATGAAGCCGACTTAACTGTATCTGTAGTATCCTTTATCTCTAGTTCGATTGGATAGATGCGTTCCACATAGTCACCAAATTTTGAATTGTTTAGTGAAAGAACATCATCTATATAGCGGAAAGTAGAGTTAAAGGATATTGCTAACTTCTTATCTTTCTTCCTAAGAAGTTCCTGCATGAAGTCAGTCTCATAATAATAAAGAAACAAGTCGGCGAGTAGAGGGGCACAGTTTGTTCCCATTGGAATGCCGACAGTCTGTTGAAAAACACGTCCTCCGAACGTAACAAATATGTTGTCAATCAAGAAATCAAGCATCTTGATAATATCAGTTTCAGAGAATTTTTTGTTTGAATCAGAGTGATTCTTTACAAAGTAGGATTTATCCCTCCCTAAGACAAGATACTTGTATCTACGTTGGCCATTCTTTTTTATGAAACAAAGTAATACGAACTCTTTCAATTTGTCTTTTAGTTTGGAATGTGGAATACTTGTGTACAGAGTAGAAAAGTCAAATGTTTTAATACTGTTACAAGATGAAAGAGAGTTAGATTGTATGTACTCTAAAAGATCTTTTGAATTTTTAAGTATCCACATCTGATTCACACCACCTCTAGAATAGGCAGTTTCACAATAACTTTGAAGCCCGTCTTTGATTGCTGATAAAATAGATGTTAATAATTTAGAAAGAGGTTTCGTGGAGCACTAAATGGTAACTGGAACGAGAGAGATAAGGCATCATGTGATCGTGCAACTTCCAGCAGGGTCTGGCTCAGTACCAACGAATACCACACTCCCCCCAGCTTTATATTTTTGTTGTACGTTTAGAATTTCTTAATGATTTTTGCCAAATTAATATAATAAAAAGGGTGAATTTTCCGGATGGGCCCCCTCAGATAAGAGGGGCCCAGATTAAAAAAAGGTACTATTTCTAATTGTTTGGGTCCACTAAATAAAGTAAACCCTATTTGTATGTACAGCCAGCCCCTTACCGTTCTATCAACGATCCCAGCCCCCTCCACCCCCTTCGTAATGTCCCCTTGATAAGGGGGGGATGGTTAGTGGGTTATTTGGACAAGAAAATAATTAGAAAATAAACTTAATAATAATCTTCCTCTCTGAAGGGGTGGGTCCCTCAGCGTGTAGTCCTGTTGGGGTGCTTTTTGGCTTGATACCAAAGTCTACCTTGCTGTGTAGCTCCTTGTGGTGTCCTCTGGCCTGACACCCTAGTCTCCCTCGGCGTGTAGTGCTGTTGGGGTGTCCTCTGGCCTGACACACCAGTCTCTTGCAGCGTGTAGTCTTGTTGGGGTGTCCTTAAGCCCGACAGCCCAGTCTCCCTTTGTGTGTAACTGTTCTGGGGTGTCCATTGCCACGACACCCAAGTTTCCCTCTTTCCTTCTTGTTGGAATGTGCACCGCTCTACCCCTTGATCCGGACTGGGGTGTCCGCTTCTCTTGGGCGTGTCTAAGTGCCCTGTTTTGAACGTGTCGATAATAAAGGCGAGTAAACACAAAAGCGTCTTCAATGTTTCGTATATATGCTTTACTAGAGTCCAAAATATACAAGAGAGACGTTGGCAAGTCACGACGTTGCGGGCCTATTGTTACGTCAAAATGACGGTAAAACGTAAAGCAAATAAAAGCGTATAAAATATTAAACTGAAACTATAAATAATTCACAAAATAATGGGGGCCGCAAAATGCAATTACTGTTCATGTATTGTTCATAAAAAGGGTACCGAAAAAACACTTTAAACAATTAAAGTTCATATTTCCAATGGCACCAGTTTCACAAGTGGTCTCGTTGTAATCAGTCCGTTTGATGTTCGAAATTTGACTGCTCTCACTACTCCATCATTCCCGGTGACCAAATCTTCTATGACTGGTAGTTTCCGCATCTTTCTCGGTGAATTATCCATGATTTGTACGACGGAGCCAATTTTCACATGTGCGCTTTGGTCTCCGGCGACGCGATGAAATTCTCTTAATCCGATGAGGTATTCCATTCTCCATCGTTTTGCAAAGTGTTCAATCACAGTTACTTTATGATTAAAACGTTTTTTTGCATCTATGAAACCAAAATTAAAATTATTGTCCTCTGAATTATAATTGTTCTCTTGTGATAAGCTTCTTCCCTGTAGCAGATCTAGGTGTGACGGTTTAAGCGGCTCTCGATCGAGGATGTCGGATGACCCATACGTAATCAGACGATCGTTGATTACACGTTCGGAATAAGTTTCTAATTATTCTGAATGCTCATTTCCTTCGGAATATCATGTGAAGCAGCAAGGGTTGGTGCATTATCGGAATACACAGTACTGGGAATTCCTCTCCTACTAATGAATCGTCGAAACGCTAACTTGAATGGCTCGATTGTCATATCTGTAACTAGGTCTAGGTGTAAGGCACGAATACAAGCACATGTGAATAGGCAAATATACGATTTCGATTTTCCTTAACGAAGAGTGGTCCAGCGAAATCAACACCAGTTGTCGTAAACGGAATCATATCGAAGACTCTATCTTTCGATAGCGGAGGTGAAATTTGCTGTGGAAATGCTTTTCCACGGCACCAATGTTTTGGACGTATCGATAATAAAGGCGAGTAAAGCGTCTGCAATATTTCGTATGCTTTACTAGAGTCAAAAATATACAAGAGAGACGTTGGGCTGACCTCCGCAGTCCAGTAGGGTTCAGACTAGCTTGCTGCGGATCTGGTTAATTTTTTTTTTGTTAAAAATTTTGCCGGTTGGCTATATCGAAACAGGTCCCCCTGAGCAGGTTGACAACTGTTATCGTCAAGCCACTCAATGAGCCACTTAAATTCGGGGTCTTTGCGCTGCGCGTCACAAATCTGTTCAACAGAGTATTTCGCTAAATCTTCCCCAAGCCCATCCTGTACAACCCGAATGGAACAGTCAGGGTCGTCTGGGACTATCACCACATCTCTACCCACAGTGGCCACTGTCACTCGTGATATGCAAATACCCTTGTCGGCGGGCTTTGCATCGGCAACCGGTATTTCATCTAAAAATCTATCCTCTGCAGAATCTTGGCCAGTGACCAGTTTCTAGTTTACAGACCGCCCTCCTACACCTGTTCCTTTGGATGCCCATGTGACCACGTCATCCACATCGGTCATTTAGACCTATTTGCTTGAGCCCTTGCACAATATGGACAACCCCAAATGGCAGGGTTGCCAAGTTGACATCGGTTTTAAAGTCCTGACATGGAGAGTCAATGGGCATTCTGGACAAGGCATCTCCGTTTTTGTGCTTGGAGCCGGCCCTATGTCGCACCTCCCTGTGATATTGGCTCAACTCCTCGAGCCACCTGGCCAGCTGCCCTTGGGGCTGCTTAAGGCGAAGCAGCCAGGTGAGGCTACTGTGGTCTGTGCGGACTACAAAATTCCTTCCCAGCAGGTAGTGCCGGAACTGTTTGGTGAAGCGTACTAATGCCAGGAGCTCCTTCCAGGTGGTGCAATACCACCTTTGCTCTGGAGTTAGAGTGAAACTGACATAGCAAACTACCCTTTCCTCCCCTTTTTGTACTTGTGACAAGACTGTCCCTATTGCATAGTCCGAGGCATCTGTATCTAGGACGAATGGATCAGATGTATTCTGCAGGGCCAGTAGGGGTGCAGAGGTGAGAGCCTCCAGCAGTTTATCAAATGCCTCCTGCTTTGTTTTCCCCCATGTGAAAAACCTTTTACCTGTGACATCTTGAAGTGGTGCTGGAATTTAAGAATACCCCTCAATTAAAGCCCTGCAATAATTGGCGAACCCAAGAAAACGCTCTACCGTTTTCGTATTGTGAGGGGTTGGCCATTTCTTCACATCCTCTATATAACCACGGCCAATATGCATACCCTTCCTGGGAATTCTACCTGTTAAAACAGTTCACTTTTCGTTGGCTTAAGCTTTAGTCCGTATTCTCTAAAGCGCTGTAAGACCGCCCTCAGGTTGGCCAAATGAGAAGCTATATCCAAAGAATTAAACTATCATCTAGAAAGGCAAACACTATATCCCAGGTTAACCCCCTTATAACCAAGCTTATGACCTTAGCATAAGTACCTTGGGCGTTACAGAGCCTAAATGTCATCCTGGCAAACCCCAAAAGGCCGTATTTTGAAATAAAGGCTTGAAGGTAGGGGTACCTCACTCAATAGATGAATGTGATGCCTATTTATCCGTCTCAATCCTTCCTCTTCTATATCCCCAAAGCAAGCATGGTTGTGTAGTGGTAGGCATGGGCAACAGTATTTTCCTCTACTGAGGGAATACCAAAAGATCCCACATCAATGGAATGCCCCTGGTTTGCATTTATTTTCCACCAACCATGATCTGGGTCCCTCTCTAAAGTGTCTAATGTTTTTGACAACCGACGGTCAACTCAATGGTCTTGTATGACTTCCTCCTCTGAATCGGAGGAAGCATTCCCCTTATCCTCTAATGGGCACTCAGGCGCTAGGTTATTTACAGACTCTGTGTCATGGGTGACCTCCCCTTCAGACTCTGATGATAACACCCCCTATGCCTCTTGTAGGTTTTTTTTACAATATTTTCTTCCCCGGACAAACTGATTCCGGACAATGATATCCCAAGATCACTTCCCCAACATTTTGCTCCCTAAACTGCGCATCTGTCGACAGGTCAAACTCTATTTTCGGGGGCTCACTCTGGCATCTGGAGCTGCTCCATTTGAGTTTAACAGATTTGGTGTTGTACGAGTTTGGTCAGCAAAAGTGACAGTTATCTCTTTAGACCGAAGATCTGGGCACTTATTTCGAAGATATCCGGGCTTATAGCAGTGATAACATACACTTTCCCGCCCCGATCCTCGGTATGGGGATTGGCTTCTTGATTGGGACCTTCCCCTAAATTTTGGGCAGTCCCTTTGAAATGTTCCCTCTCCCCACAGTGGAAGTTGAATGGGCTTCATACCGCCCACCCATTAACTGTCGAACCTTACGCCTATTTGGCTTACCATATATTGCTTGGGGGTTATGTCGGAATTGCCGTATTTTATTTACGGCCTCCTCTATGCTTTGTGGCTGAAGGTTAGAGACTTGCAACCCCAGCTTCTTGTTTTCGATACCCTGGCACAGCCGCATTACGGCTTGCTCGTACATGTAATCGTCAAGGGGGGGTTTCTAAAAGGACCTGGTCAGTCTCATGGAGCGCCTTGAAACCAAAACGCTTCTCCACAAGCTCCCTATAACTGACCTCCCTGTCTCTTTCTGTTATGAGGGCAAATTATTCACTGGATTTTCCATCAAAACACCAACAAAATTGGTCCTTGCATTCCTGAGGACCCCATTCCAGACCTCTGTGTACTTTGCAAAAATTGTGAAAAAGGCCTGCCAGTTGCCCTTTCCGTCATACTTTTTATTCTTTGGAACATTGCTAACCTTAGAGACTCCACCTATAATTCCTTGTACCCCACCTCTGCTGTCAGGCCCCCTTGTGTTCTCCCTGGGCCTTTCCTCGTTTTATGGAATTGGGTAAGCATGTTGCCCATAGCTCCCCCCTGTGGTGACCCCTTATGGGGGCACAGGTGTATACCCTTGGTTCTACGGATTCTGGAATTGCCTATCCCAATAGGCACGGGCAGGGGTCTGCCTTGTGTCCTCACCCCTATTTTCTTGTCATTCTACATAAATTTGGGCTAGAGCCTGCCTTGTGTCTTCGCCCTTTTTGTCTTGCCACTTGCCATACCTACTGCGGGGTGTCTCATACTGTCCCCCACCAGTGTGAACTGGTTGGGTACAGGGTGCTGACCCCTGACCTGCATAGTTACTTGTGTGACCGCAGAAGTATGAAGTGCGCCCCTTTTGGTCGGGACAGTCTTGTGCCATGCACTGGCTTCACCCGGCCAGTGCGGACTGGTCTTGATACTACTCCCTTGGTGTTGAGGATTGCCTTGGTTTGGGTCACCCATACCTCCATGACTCCATTCGGGTTTTTTTTATTTGTTCCCTGTTTCCCCAATCCCAATTTTTCGGGGTTTTATGTCTAACTCCAGCATCCCCGGGATATAGACTACACTCAAGAAAGGCGGAGTCCATCTGACTAGGCTCTCGCCAGGGCCTGGGACTTTGCCTCTAATGCCATGCTTCTTGCTTTAATGCTGACTGGACATGGACCCGTGATGGTGTGCTTTGTGAGGCAACGTGTCCCCAATATATTAGTGTGTTGACCCTGTTCAACATTTCATTATGCCTGCCTTGGGCCTCAGGTCTGTTGACGAAGATTTCAATTGTTGGAAATATTAAGTATGTTGAACCTTGAGGGATAAATTACCTTAGCTGTAACAAAGTATAATTGTTAAATTATAATTTTGACTTAAAGTTTACATGTATGATTATTACTGAATAGTTATTTTGGTTTTTTATGAATATATGAAAGGACAGGTTATACAGGTATTTATATCTCGTACAGCTTACTACTAGTTAAAATCGATTTTAGACCTCTGAATCACCTATTTACATACCAATGAATTAAAACTAGTGGAACAATGCTGGTAGAATCGTATGAACTCCACGGGACATGATCAGGAACGTTGACGTAGGTCTTTACTAACAATGTGAATCATGGTTTAGTCAAAGAATTAATGACAAGAATAGGATAAAATCGGTTCTAAACAGTAAAGCAACTTGTATATCGTATCGGTCATCCTATAAAAGAAGCTTAAGAGGACGCTGTTGGTTTTGGCATCGGAATATGTTGGAAGCTTATCAAAAATGCATGCATGTAACGTGCACGTGTCAAAAGTGATTTTGGCAATCATACCACATCTTCTTTTTTTCAAATAGTGTAGATAGTGTGTTGTGTTTGTTTAATAATGCCATATCTCAATACGTCTTTTCTAGATTGATTGATCTTCTTAAATGTTAGTTATATGACATGAAATTGCATATTTTCCTATTGGTATCTTGTTCTTTCATAATAATAAGTTATACATATGGAATCGTGATGGTTTACATAGAGTAGCAACGATATCACATATATGTGTGATTGACCATTTTAACTTTATATCGATGGAAAAGCAAAATAAAGGGACAGTGATAGCTATGAATTACATCTAGTAATTACTTCACGTTATTTACCTTTGAATATAATACCAAACAACGCACGTAAATACGTGTAGCTATACAAGCAAACATAATGGATGCACATACACACAATTGTACAATCGATGATCAAAACATATAATGACTGAATAAATAACTATAGCAAAATGGAACTGTCCATATTCCAGCATTGATCATACTCATTTGACATATTATGAATTTCTGTAAAATATTTTAACAAATATCTGTGTTGCACGTAATAAGATATATAAAGTAAACTCACAAAAATATTGAACACCGTGGACAAATCTAAGCGGAACGTCTCTAATCAAATGGCAAAACCAAATGTTGAAAACACTTCAAACGAATGGATATCCATTGTCCTAGTCCTCACTTGGTACAGGCCTTTTTGATGTAAACAATTGTGGATTAAAGCTGGTTTACAGCTAGGCAATCCTCTCATTTGTATGACAGTCGCATCAAATCATATTATTTTGACAACGATGTGTGAACAAAACAAAGAGACATTATAGTTAAATTTACAACCCAATTAGGAAGAGGGTTCAACCAATATCCAAAAAGATACATCAGTTAAGAATATTCTTGTACTTGCAATACACATTGAAGCTTCAAATCATTTTATTTAGAAAGTTTAAAAATTTAGTAGGCATCGTGTCCATTACCAAACAAAATCGTTACATATAGCATAAAAGAGGGACGAAAGATACCAAAGGGACAGTCAAACTAAAAAATCTAAAACAAACTGACAACGCCATGGCTAAAAATAAAAAAAGACAAACTAACAACAGCAAACATGACACAACATAGAAAACTAAAAAATAAACGACACGAACCTCACCAACAAAATAGAGGTGATCTCAGGTGCTCCGGAAGGGTAAGCACATCCTGCTCCACATGTGGCACCCGTCGTGTTGCTTATGTGATAACAAATCTGGTAAATAGTCTCATTCGGTAGTCACATTCATAAAAGGGAAGGGGATTGTAGTTACTACGTAAGGAATATATCCGATATCATTTGAGAAACGGTTATTCCATAACGGTCAAACAACTCGTGATGGCGTCAATTCGTATCAATTGGGAGATATATACCCCGTATGCAGGTGCTGCAGGAATGTTGCTACTTAGAAATGGAAAGTTCACAAGTGGAAAGTTGAAATCATCTCTTTCGTCGTAAAGTTTTGTTTTCAAGCGACCGTCATTGTTAATTTCTAGATGTAAGTCAAGATATGAGGCCGACTTAACTGTATCTGTAGTATCCTTTATCTCTAGCTTGGTGGGGTAGATACGTTCCACATAGTTACCAAATTTTGAATTATTTAGTAAAAGAACATCATCTATATAGCGGAAAGTAGAGTTAAAGGATATTGCTAACTTCTTATCTTTTTTCCTAAGACGTTCCTGCATGAAGTCAGCCTCATAATAATAAAGAAACAAGTCGGCAAGTAGAGGGGCACAGTTTGTTCCCATTGGAATCCCGACAGTCTGTTGAAAAAACACGTTCACCGAACGTAACAAATATGTTGTCAATCAAGAAATCAAGCATCTTGATTAATATCAGTTTCAGAATTTTTTTTGTTTGAATCAGAGTGATCCTTTACAAAGTAGGATTTATCCCTTCCTAAGACAAGATACTTGTATCTACATTGACCATTTTTTTTATGTAGTAAAGCACTACCAACTCTTTCAATTTGTCTCTTAGTTTGAAATGTGGAAAACTTGTGTAAAGAGTAGAAACGTCAAATGTTTTAATACTGTTACAAGATGAAAGAGAGTTAGATTGTATGTACTCTAAAAGATCTTTGGAATTTTTAAGTATCCACATATGATTCACGCCACCTCGAGAATAGGCAGTTTCAAAATAACTTTGAAGCCCGTCTTTGGTTGCTGATAAAATAGATGTTAATAATTTAGAAAGAGGTTTCGTGGAGCACTTGGAAGACCAGCAATATACCGTTGTCTGTAAGGACACTTATGTAGTGTAGGTATCCAATACAGTGATGGAAGATCCAGTTCTTCATCTTTGGTTGAAATTCCAAAGGAACACAGAATAGACCAATGATTATCTAGGATTTCCTCTTTGGTAAGTGTCGTGAGGGTATACGTTGAGTTTCCAAGTGAATTGTCAATACCTAATTCGTTTATCAAGCAGTTTATGTAATGAGTTTTACACACAAAAACGATGTTGTTTGGGGCTTTATCTGCGGAGACAACAACATATTTGTCATGCAGGTAGGATAAGTGTTTGCAACATTTGGGTCTTTAAAGATTGGCGTAGCATGGGCATTGATAGACCCATTCAGTTTCTTAATTCTGATTTGTATCAACGACCTCACTGCCTTAATCCATTCGGAAAGAGTGTCTACGTCTTCCTTCTCGCGCTTAGTCCGTTGCCTGGCATAATCCTCAACTGAATCCATCAACATTTTAAAGTTGTATTTCCAATTAATGAATTTAGGCTCACGATATTTCGGACCTTTCGATAACACATTTCGTAGAGAATAGTTATTAACAATGTTGAGGTCACCGGTAATAACGTGGCCAGCAGGATTATATGTGAATTAGGAACTAGCACAAGTGCAATCAGGATGTTTAGACTTGAAGTCGTCAATGTCGAGATCCTGCAAAACGTGTTTGTTATTAAAAATTTTAGTTGCAATAGGTTTGGTATAGGTATAAGAAATGTTTGGAACAGACTGGTCTTTGGGAGGTATTTTCGATTGAACTAATTTATGATGAAGGATATTGCCTAAGTTGACGCCATCGAGACTTTTGTTGGCAAAGGAAAGATTAAGGACATTTCTTTTCTCTTTTTCATCTTTGCCAATGCGGACTGGCTTGAAAAGTCTGTGACTTGCAATATCCGAAATTATAGCTTCAAGTTTGTATTGGTTTGAATTAGGGGTTTGTAACAGTGGATTCCAAACATATATGAACAGAGAATGAAGTTTTGAAAGGAGTAATGAATACAGTTTCGTGCGAATGTGATGAATACCTTCAATTTGGCATTGCAACCATAAGGTGTCGCAGTTCCCAATTGTCTAATCCAGTAGTCCTCTTTTTATCTACAGAGTGTCGTTGAAAGATTAGGATTGTTGGAGCTATGGTATATCTTTTCGATAATGCAAACTGTCATAGAAACGATGGAATTATGGGGCTGATTGAAATGCTGGTATAGAATGTCGTTAGCATTGAGGTTAATGTTTGATCTATGACCGCATATACGTTTGTTTAGCCTTCCTTTCGTTTCACCGACGTATACCAATCCGCAAAGGTTGCACTCTAATCCGTAGACGACATTTATCGATTTACAATTCAGATCACCGTAATTTCCAGTAAAATATGACTTCTTGGTTAAATTGCTAGTGAATTCAGCATCTATAATTAAAATTGCACAAATAGCAGCCTTTTGTCTCACATTTCGAAATGCAACAGTGTTGTACTGTGTCATCAAAAACCAAAATGTCTTTAAGGACATAAGTATTTTTAGATTATTTTCATTCTTATAATATCAATTTGACAAGACGTTTTCAGGCGGTTTTTTTTTTTTTTTGGAATTGCAGGTTACTATTAGGGTATTTATACGTTTTTGACGTTTTTTAATTTCCCTTTTTTGAAAAGACAAAAATTTATATCCCATTCTATACTTGCATGTAAAAACCATATAAGATTTTACCATTGCTATAGGACATTTTTATTTCAGCATGTTTGTTTTGTTTAATGAATCCGGTCACGTGACATTTTCTTTTGGTAACATAACTTGCAAACAAAATCATCATAAATAGCAGGAATTAACAGTTGTGTACGTAAATTCGTGTATCGTAAACAGATTACTTATCAGTGACGCTGAATTATTTCCTTGATTATTGCTCACTAGGAAGTTATTAAACGAAGAGATTCAAATGGTGAAGATGAAATCCTCCCTTCGTAAATTATAAGGACGCCATTACGAGTTGCTTGATCGTTTTGGAATATCCGTCTCACAGACGATATCGGATATTCCATATGTCGTTTCTACAATCCTATTATCTGTTCACGAAAGTGACCTACCGAATAAGACTATTTACCAAATATAAAATAACATGAGCAACACGAAGGGTTTCACATGTAGAACAGGATTTGTTTATCCTTCCGAAACACTGTGGTCAGCCCCAGTGTATGATGGGGTTCGTATTGCTTAGTCTTCAGTTTCCTATGTTGTGTCTTGTGTACTATTACGTGTCTGGATATCTGTTTTTGTATAGTCTTTGCGATGTCAGTTTATTTTCGATCTATGAGTTTGAATGTCCCTCTATTATCTCTCGGCAATCTTTTAAACAATAACTGTCAAAAAAGGAAGGAAAAGTGTGCCGTTGAAGAGCAGTGAGGTCCCAAAATTCAGAAAAGTATACCAAATACAGCTACGGTAATTTAATTATTGGTTAGTCATTTCTTGCTTTACAAGTAACAGCATACCATTTTAAACTCGTTGTTTTGCAATCGATCATTCAAAATTTCAGGAAAACAGACAGCTTCATATTGCTGCTAGAAGAGGAGATGTACAAACAATTGAAAAACTTCTCAATCAAGACCTTAATCCTGACACACAGGACGGTCAGGTAATTTCTTCTGATCAATGCAGTTGATTAGCATAATATTAACGTATTTGTTTGATAAAAAAAATAAAATACATGTAGTAATACCGAAATGATAAACAATGATTTAAATGTTCAGAAGCTCCTATCGACATGTACAAAACAACAAATATAAAGCATATAAATATGAGATATGGTTGCCGATAAGACATTTTGTCTTACCTCCTATACGTTTCCAGGAATATGATTGTTTAAAAGCGTCCGCTTGGAGACCGTGTATATATCATATTAGGTTAGTAGGGAGGCGGGGCGTATTTCATACACGGTTAGCAGTGGTGTTACGTCGCTTTATATTCCATATGAGGTTAGAAGGGAGGCGGGGCTTTTTCTTACACGGTTAGTAGTGGTGTTGGGTCCCTTTATAAAAAACAAAACGGTACTGAGAAAATAACTTAAGGTTTCAACAGACGAAGAATTTGATGATTAAAATAAATTCATAAAACACATGTTAAACCTAACACGTTGTTATTGTTGTCATCGGATTTTGTAGGATCAATGGAAGTAGTTCCTTAATGCTAACAGTATTGAAGACTTGGTCATTTTAATAGGTCTCTAGTCTAAATTTCACATGCACGTTAAGATAGCCGGTAAGATAAATTCGTTACATAGTGTTCTAGTGACGTAATACGGTATATATGGGATTGACTGACACACTATGTACCTAACAATCCACGTAATACGTACATTTCTAGATGCAACCTACAACAGGGTACTGTAATCCCCTTAATTATGAGAACAACACATGCCTTGTACTAAGATATAATAAGTCTTGGTTCAAAGGAATCGTATTATTCATGTCATTTGACATATTCAATACTTGAATGATATATACTATTTGAATAAAATTGAAAGTGTAAATGAGAAATATAAGTTCATGTATGGATTGCGGTGTTTCATTCACGTGGACATGTGTATAGCTGTTGAATACGTTATGTTCTTTCCATTCCGTAATAGTACCATTGTTAATATTCAAGGTTAAGGAGTACATCGACTGAAAATCAAAAGATTCGAATGTAATCACTATTAAAAAATACGTAACACGTAAAAGCAATGAGTTTAAACATCATAACTCATATACATATAATTGACAGTAGGATTTGTGCAATGTATAACTTACACAGATAAAAAAATAGAACCACAAAATAGATAAACCTTGTAGTAAAAGTGTAGAAAATGTCAAACATTATCCAAGTCTATACATTGTAGAAAACAACGATAATAAAAATTGTGTATGAACAGCTTTCTCACAAGCAAATAAACAAGAACTTTAGCATATAAAGGTATACAGCACACACGCAGGGAAAGTAACAATGCATTCACACAAAATACGAAAATGTAGTATGAGTGTCAATCAGGTTATTATTGATGCCTGACCAGTTACCTAATATGTTAGCAACTATTTATATATATTGAGATAAGACGTGGCACGGTACTTGTCTATCCCAAATTCATGTATTTGGTTTTCATGTTACATTTGTTATTCTCGTGGTGTTTTGTCTGATGATTGGTCTGTTTCTGTGTGTGTTGCGTTTCGGTGTTGTGTCGTTGTTCTCCTCTTATATTTAATGCGTTTCGCTCGGTTTTGGTTTGTTACCCCGATTTTGTTTTTTGTCCATGGATTTATGAGTTTTGAACAGCGGTATACTACTGTTGCCTTTATTTATAGTCGTACGAAGATGCAAAAGGGGAAAAACACTCTGAACGTATAGCAAACTTTAAGACGCCGAACATGATACACTATCAATAAGATTAATATAAGATAAACCAAATTATGTTCCTTGAAAACAGAATGTGCAGTTTAAAGGTGACATTGTGTAAAAATTCGAATGTTAAAAGCTTGTGTTCTGTTTTTCAGATGGAAACACCATTACATATAGCAGCTAAGATGGGAGACACTGCTATCACACAACTTTTAGTTGATTGGCAATGTAATCCTCATTTGAAAAATTGTCAGGTAATACACATCATCAATTTTGATTTTATTTGTCATAGATTGAAGGGTCTTCTGTGTATTGTCTGGTATAAAGTATTCGCCGTTTGCATGATATTGATATAATCAGGTAAATCTTCTCTCAATTGATCTAGTCGTGGTTTAGTTTGTAGTTTGCTTATCGTGATATATTGCATGTTTATATTTTATTATACAGAAACTAAGTAAACAATCATAAATAAAATATAAATCAATTGCTTTAAAAAAGCAATTGTAGGGGGTCTTTCCCCCTGTAAAATTAATTGAATTGGGGGGTGTTTGTTTGTTTGTTTGTTTGTTTGTTTCTATATGGGGTCTATATTATTGTTACCGGAGAAGTTTCATGTTTAGTTTGGAAAGTTTTTCTTTTATTTTAGGTACAGCGCGCGCGCCACATCACGTGACACGGGTTTATAATAACGAAAAGATAGTCTTTTTATTTCTTTTTAGGTGGGGACGTTAAACAGACAACATTTATAGAGATGGAATGTACACAATGTAATTTCTTTTGTCATTGTAGGAAATTGACATTTTGATGACAGTTCACAAGTAGTGCATGTTTTGGATTTAATTGATCCGGTGTAACTTTAAAACACATTTATTGATTATTTTCTGATAATGTACATTTTTCAGCACCTGTTTGTAACACAGATTAGTATTTCAAACTCGGAGCGGACATTTTATTGTAGGTTTTTACTGAGATTTACGGACCTAGCAAGCTATTTTTACGGCATTGCCATTTCTTTTCTCTAGGAAAAGCTTTGAGAGATATCTGCACCAAGTTTTTTTATAAACGTTTAGTACATGTATGCCCTGCTGACTGCAAATTTTGAGGTCGATTGTACTTGTAGTTTCAGAGAACATGTGGATTTTTTTTCAGAAGTGACGTAAGAACAATATTAAATTTCATTTTTTCTTGAATAATTGAGAGTTTGTTCCTTCAATAAACTGTCATGATTAAACAGTCATACAGATTGATTGATTGATTGATTGATAATTTGGTTAGTTGGTTGGTTGGTTGGTTGATTGGTTGGTTGGTTAAACACGTTGGATAGGGTCAATTGAAACACGGAAAAAGAAAGAAAGAAGATCTTGGACCCTATATTAAACACATGAGACGGAAACATGATTGATTGATTAGTTGATTGATTGATTAATTGATTAGTTGGTTGGTTGGTTGGTTAAACACGTTGGATAGGGTCAATTGAAACACGGAAAAAGAAACAAAGAAGATCTTGGACCCTATATTAAACACATGAGACGGAAACATGATTGATTGATCATGATCATGATTGATTGATTGGTTGATTGATTGATTGATTAATTGATTAGTTGGTTGGTTGGTTGGTTGGTTGGTTAAACACGTTGGATAGGGTCAATTGAAACACGGAAAAAGAAACAAAGAAGATCTTGGACCCTATATTAAACACATGAGACGGAAACATGATTGATTGATCATGATCATGATTGATTGATTGATTGATTGATTGATTGATTGATTGATTGATTAGTTGGTTGGTTGGTTGGTTGGTTAAACACATTGGATAGGGTCAATTGAAACACGGAAAAAGACACAAAGAAGATCTTGGACCCTATATTAAACACATGAGACGGAAACATGATTGATTGATTGATCATGATCATTATTGGTTGATTGATCATGATCATGATTGGTTGATTGATCATGATCATGATTGATTGATTGATCATGATTGATTGATTGATTGATCATGATTGATTGATTGATTGATTGATTGGTTGGTTGGTTGGTTGGTATGTTGGTTGGTTGGTTGAAATTCAAACACACATAAAACTGTTTAAATAGTGCCAAAACCACATAATTTGATGACCTTGACCTTTGACCTTGTAACCTTCGTCAAGGTCATTGCTCCACAAGGTCATTGCAAAAGACCCTATGGGTCAAGGACCTTTTGTTTAAGAGTTTTGCCTAAAAATGGCCTTTTAAAAACCATCGATGGGAGTTATGTCCCTTACATGATGGTAAAATCAATATAGTCATAATGTAAAAAAAGTTGCCCCTTGAAGTACCAAGCATTTTTCACTGCTTAATTTTTTTGTATCTATAACCGTTCAAGAGTTATAGGGAAATCAAAGACATATGAAAATCTAAAATATGACCTTGACCTTTGACCTTGACCTAATTTTCTAAGTTAGGAATCAGGGGACTCAAATAAAAACATTCCAGGGTTATACGGTTAACGGTTTATGAGTTAAGAAAACATACCGACAAATTTATTCCGAAAAGATAGATAACTCCTATAAAATTTCTTCGAATCGCTTCGATCCAAATACGCCAAAAATTACTGAGGATGTAACGAACAATTTTGTAAAATAAATTTGTCATAATCTTTAACGGTTGCGAAGGAGATGCCATAACAAGGAAAACAGTGTTTGGGTAAATTTCAAAAGCGCATAAACTGTTCGATATCATGTACAAAATATCTAAGCGACATATTGCGAAACAAATGATTATCGCAAGAACAAAATTAGGCGGAAGAAGAAAAAAAAATAATCAGAAGAAAAACAATAGGTCTTTCCACAGAAAAGTGGAAAGACCTAATAATAAAAACAATTATAACGAGTAGTAAGAACTATTTTCTGGTAATTTGTGTTACCATACAAGCTGGATAATACATATTAATACATAACTGTTTTCATACATGCTTGTTTATTTCATTGCGACTTCATTGTTACCATGGATCATGGAACCCCCACTAGATAGCTTGACAAGTGAGGTAAATTGTTGATGATATGTTTGTGGGTGACTTGGTCCTGTTTATAAATCAACAAATTTCTCTAGAAATATGTTTTATCCTTAAAAATCTTTAAATTTGGAAATAAGAAATTATTTTGTCCACACTCGTAAACTCTATTGCACGTTAATTGTATATTTATGTCATGAATATATTTGTTGGTTAACGGGACAGTTTGTACTTCATGAAATTTGCTATCTGTTAAAAAATTAAATACAAACACTTATTTAAATGAATGTTTTATGTGTATAATTTAATCGCGCGAATTGAAAATAAATGTGGTTCACGTTGAGCCAGATTGTATTATTATCGCCGTTAACATTGGTTACAAAAAAGAGTTCGGTCAACCTCATTTATCAAAAAATAAACAACGTCAAAAACAACTACCGGAAGTCCCCTCGACCGATCATATCTAAGTTTTCTTTAATACTAGTATGCAAATCATATGAGAATTATCTGATAAAGATGACCATACATTTCTCTAGCTATTAATGTAATTACATTTGTGTAGAACAAAACAGCTCGTGATCTTGCAATGTACAGTAACTTGGACGACAGTAGAGAAAAAATAGATGGAAAACAAGAGATACAGACATTGCTGCAGGTAATACTTTACTTACGAACTGTAATTCAAAATGAACAAGTTAAAGGTTTAGTAAGCTATCATACCAAGTTTTATCCACCGTTTTCTACATAAATAAAGTGTGTATCAACATGATCAAGTCAAAAATATGATAGTTGTTATCCATTCGTTTGATATGTTATAGCTTTTAAGTTTGCCGGTTGATTATGAACTTTCCGTATGGAATTTGCATGGGAGCTCACGTATTTTCATGATTTTACTTTGTTTATTTTTTTTTTGTTCTGAACTTCTTTCCTCTTTATACAATCACAATATTCAACAGATCACGAAAAGTCGGCTAGTAATAAAACAACATTTTGAGTGCACTAATTGCCAGATGGTATCACCAGCCCAGTGCTGACTAGAAATTAGCTTTGATATGGTCATATTCATAAATTAACTGGTTACAAAACTTTTGAATTTTTGAAATTCTAAGGCTTCTCTACCCCAGGAATAGATTACCTTACCTGTATTTTAAAAACACTTTTAGGAATTTCGGTCTTCAATGATTTTCAACTTCGTATTTTATTTGACCTTTTAAAATATTTTGTAGTCGGGTATCACTGATGAGTCTTAATTTTGTTTTGATGCTTTTTCACTTCGTATTTGGATTGGTCATCCGTCTTGTTTGATTCGAGTCTAAGTGATGAGTCGTATTTAGACGAGTATCGGTTTTACCAGACCATGAAACTGATAATTGACATGTTTAGCTTTACTTCTCGGTTACCATGATTTTAACCCGGATTGTTTTTTTTCCTAGATTCTGATATTTTGTCTTATGAATAAAAACATATGCACATAGTATAGTCTTATTAGAATTGTCTGTGGATTTTTCCAAAATTGAAATTACATATAATTGTATTTTGTTATCAATTCAAACAAAGTTTTGTAAGCACTAATACAATTACTAATTATATGACGTCAATCAATCACTCCTTATTTCTGTTTTGCAGGATTATGAAAAGACTTATTTCATTGGTGAGTATTGACAGTCAGGATTCGACTTCGTCAAAATTATCTCCCCATTACGCCAGTTCATTTTTACAATCGTAGAAATGGAAGCCATTGTAGGGATGATGCGCTGCCAATTTTGCTCTCGGAAACCGATAAATTTATCCACATTGCACCATTGCGATCCTTATATGTCAGTTGTATTTTTAAAGACGAATGTATCAACTAGCTTATGAGCATCAGTTAGTGATCTTGTCTGCTTTGATTCAACTTAAAACTATTGTCTGACCGGTTTTCAGGTGGAATTTTCGAGATTCCTAAACATTTAAAAAAAATCTAATTAAATATTTCGTGGAAGGGCAGACTAGATTTTTTTAGTGGTTAGAGACTATACACCCTAGTTATCACACACTAAAAATTATAATTTTTCAAAGATATGCATTTTCATCATCCAACTTGAAAGACTGTCAAGTACTTTCAGTAAAAAATAGCTATTCGAACACACCTACTATGTTTTAGTGATTCATTATATAGGTATTTCACTTGACCCATTTATTTCATCTTGTAGTACTGTGATTTTTTTATGTTACAAAGTTAACCTGTAGCTTTGATTTATAAAAATGATAGAATCTGAAGCGAGACGATGTATGAAATAGTCTTGCTTTGTACGATATCAAGACAAAATATTAAACTCAAACACGCCCTAACATAAAAAGGTGCACTCGATTTTCTCTTTTTTATATAATTGTTACCCATTTGTTAGAATTTTTTCTTGAGAAACATAATGGAAGGGCAGACACGAAAATTACTGAACTAATAGATTGCTATGTTTTCCGTCCGTGGTATTTTTTTTTTAAATCGGAGGTTATGCATTTTCTACATCCAACTTGAAAGATACCCATGTCGTCGACTTGATATCTAATTGCTCTGCTTAAGGTTCATCATAACAAATGGACAAATATGGCCGTATTTTCACAACAAAACTACTCTGTGTACAGACTTACCTGTGCTGATTGAAAAGTGTTAATGCCTAGAATTCACTAGATATATAAAAGTTAAATGCATTTTGTATTTAAGAAAGATGAAATCTTTCTTAGTTTTTGATGGGCATTTTTTCCTTTCTTCAGGAGGTGCAAAAATAAACAAACACCTGAATTACTTTGATACTGTCCACTTACTGACTCAGATAAACTCTTTAACTCACCTTTAGTTGTGAAGATGCCTGGTGTCCATGTCAATCAAGGAAAATGAAAACAATACAAACCGGTTTTTTACCTGAGGGAGCATCTCATAGTTGTACCACAACTTAGTCAATTTTCACACCTTTTGCATGAAGGAAAAAAATGCCCATCAAAATCCAAAAGAGATTTTATCTTTCTGAAACACAAAATGCATTTAACTTTATTATATCTAGTGGATGCTAGGCATTAAAACTTTTCCAACTTTACAGGTAAGGCATGTAAATACAGCCATATTTGTCTGTTTGTTATGATGAACCTTAACTAGGTACTAGAAAAATTGAAAACTTATGCAAATGGTGTTTTTAAAATAAAACACTTCTTAATTGAGAACAAAATTGTAATTTTGTTTCTTTCTATTAACTTTTCAAATTTTTGTCACTATAGTAAACATTACAGTAAGCATTTATCGCCTTCTCTAACAAAGAGCTTCGATTCTTTTGTTCTATTTCAAACGGGTTTCCGACTGTTGATTTCTTGCGTCTACACGGACCTCATTATTTGTTGCTTTAAACTGAATATGGCATTTTTGTTTATCTAAAAGTACTTTAATCAACTATCGTACATTCAATAGCATATTCAAAACTTAAAAGCACATCAAACTAACGGGTAACAACTGCCATATACCTTTACTAAGTACATACATTTTCCTATGTATAAAAAAGAAGATGTGGTATGATTGCCAATGAGACAAAAGACCAAAATACCTTAGTACCTTTACTAACTACATACATTTTCCTATGTATAAAAAAGAAGATGTGGTATGATTGCCAATGTCAAAGTGAAAGGTTTAGCGCTTTAAAACCAGGTTTAATCCACCATTTTCTACATTTGAAAATACATGTACCAAGTCAGGAATATGACAGTTCTTGTCCATTCGTTTTTTATGTGTTGTGTTTTGTCATTTGATTTTGCCATGTGATTATGGACTTTCCGATTGGATTCTCCTCTGAGTTCAGTATTTTTTGTGATTTTTCTGTTTTTGTATTGATGTACATCATTCTCATTATGTCCACAGCTAATTATAAATGTCGATTTGATGTGGGTTTGAGGTCACTAAGTGTATACTTTTTCGATGTCTAATATGTTGCGTGTTATGATACGTTTGTATTTTTGATATTTGTAACGTCCCTTCCGTTATGGTCCTTGTAGCATATTGTCATAAAATATATGGTAAGAACATACCCAGTTTCATGTCAACAACTGGTTTTGCAATAGTCGTGTTTTTCCCGACGCAAAAATTATATAAGTGAATCAATACTAAAACCAACATATGCAATCCTTAATGAACTTGAAACAGTATCCTAAATATCCTTTCCGAATAAGTCTGTTTCAAGTTTTGGTTAGCTTTTGGGTTGAAAGCCGACTTGTTTGTGCTTTGTAAAGAATATTACCATAAAATATTCGATGTGAAATACCTGAATGTAAAAGATGTCTAAAATATGATTGATATTCCCAAATGATATCCTTCTAAGTATAATTTCATGAGCACTCTAAACATATTATCTATAAATTATATATATACTTTTAATATAGATCTTCCAATTGAAGTTAAGAAATTAGATAAGAAATCAGCGCAAGTGTTCTGTAGTCTATTGGAAGAAGAATGTTATCCTCATTTTGAATCAAGAGTTATGTTTGTTGGCGAGGCGGGTACAGGGAAGACAGTCTTAGTAAGATATCTGGTTGGAAAACGGCCCACTAGGTTCAGATCGTCAACCGATGGGATAGAAATATACAATGGTGTTTCATATATGGACCGTGAAACGAAGAGCTGGCTAGGTGGAGAGCAAGGTAAGACTTTAATGTTTACGAAACTATGGAAATAGGAAGACTCTCAACGGTTAAATGGAACTAATTATTCACAATCGAATAAACCGTCTTAAAAAAAATCACTACCATACGATTTCCTTTGAACTTTCATTTTTCAGAAATAGCATATACATTCTGTAATTTATTATGTTAACACTACCATGGACATTTAAAAAATGTCGATGGTTTAATTAAGGCATTATTTTTGTACTTCTACTTAATAGTGTAATTTACACGACACATGTTTTCTTCGAAACACTATAGCCTTTAACTTTTTCAGGATAAAGGTCTGATGCAAAAAGATAAAAAAAAAACTAAGATTAATTACGGTACATACTTGTTATGGTAAATATCACTAGAAATTTAATATAGATCTTCTCGGATTTGTCAATTTGCTTATGTTGTCGCACACCAAATATTATGAAATAGAAAACAAAAATAGAAACCAATGTTAAGCTCCTTTTACTAAGATGGAAACAAGATCAGTAAATACTATGTTTGAATAAAACGGGGTTTACTGCTACTCATTTCCATATGAATATTTTTTTTCATGTTACAATTTTCAAAACAATTGAAGAAATACTATAATGGAATCATAGAAAGTGTTAATCAAGCCATTTTGATATTTTTAATTCTACAGTATACGGTCGAAAATAACAAAAGGCATATTGACATATTACTTATTTATTTTTCCCTTAAAAATACCATTCAAGCCCTCTAGTCTTGGCTAGAAAAATATAAATTTTGAAATTATACTCGTTTGCTTTAGTTACCAGTGTTTCAGATCTCCAATATTTAACAAAGTCAAATCATTTTAATGTTAATAGTCTTTAGCTGCCTTACGTCCTGATTTAGAAAGTTTAATATTATCCAAATCATCATTGTACATTAGCTATACGAATATACCTTTGTTTTCTGTGATTCTTATCTTTATTTCGAAAAGATTTGATAAATTTGTTCCTGTTGTAATGGTTATAATCCAGATAAGTGAATCGACAAGATGGGTATCTACAAAAATCTACACATACAATAAAACCGATTGCAAAATGATATAACTATTCTGTTGTCTATGTTTTTACCAGTCCAATATAAATAAAATATCCATATAAAAGTTAACTGTCTCCAAGGATGTTTTAATTATACGTAAAACCTAATTGTATTTCTCGTACAAGAGGGTGACATAATAAGCTCCTCTTTAAGTGAATATTGTTTTGTTACTGCTTTTAAAATAGTTGCATTTGCTTAAAACTATAAATGTATTAAAGTGTGACTAAGGAACATTTTCTATAACATCAGAATATAAGAAATAAGAAACAAAATAGCTCCCAAAAACACTGCGCTTGGCTTGTTCTGTATATTTATGTTCATGGATTTGTTTTCATAAAATGTGTTGTTAGACTCAATCTACTAAGCATAGTTTAATTTTGTAATATTTGACTTAAATAGCAAAACAATTAACCGATGATAGTACGTTCACGGTCAAAGGTGCATGTTCAGCTTTCCATATTAGATGTATACCACCATAGATGTTCCCCTATTAGTCTGTTTAATTTGCACTTTTCAAAACATTTTGCAGAAAGAAATTATTTGTGTTTCAAATAAAGTAATACTTTGCTTGAGTAAAGTTGGTATCCTGTCCAGTACTAAAGATTACATTTGACATAATATTTTATTACATCGAAGCAAATAACCGTCTCTAGAAGTTAACCAATCAAATTTGTATCTCTGTTTAACGTGTACATAAGATTTACTAACCATATAACCACAAGTTTTTAAATTATTACACAGAAAACTCCAAATAAAAAAGAATATGGTGCTGTGAAATAGCCAAGATATATGTGTATGGCCCACAATTGTTTTACAACAATGACATGTAGTAAGAATTACCTACAACTGTCAATTTCTAAATTGTTTACCTATTTTGTTGGTATAACATCAACATAAATACACAGACAAAATAAGAAGTATCCGTATGATTGTTTCAAAAATGTCGTAGGTTAGGTAGTAACAACATGGACTGCATAGATATGCATCTAACACAAATAATAGTTTTAGAATGACTGAATAAATAGTCAACGATTAATCTTACAGGGCGACATGATTCTGTTTACTACAAAATATATGTATAACAAGTCAAAAAGGGTACGACATCACCATTAGATAACTATAAAATGAACAAATATTAGATATTTCGGATAACAGATATACTTCTTCGGTAATAGCACGATGTCAAATGAATCATGTCAATATATTCAAATTGAGACTCTATCAAAATCTTGAAAGTTCATACAATTTAAGCGGACATCACAGACGCTGATACAATTTTAAAATTTCCAAACACGGCGCAAAGATTACAAAGATATGCCAAATAAAAATAGTTATTTGCGATGTGAACTGGCACACCTCTTAATGTCCAAAGGTTGTGACGTTATAACTGCATGGAGAGCAGTCCCCAAATAAAAAAATAATAATATAATAATGTAAATAAATAAAAAATAAAAAATGCCCTAACCGATCCAAGTTGGTATAATATTTCAAATTTGACAACGGTAGGGCAATTGCAACAGAATCTACATATTTAGGCCTCCCAAACGAAAAGCAGTTTAATAATGATTAGAAAAAAAGTTTAATTTGATAAGGTAAAATAATTGACATGGCTACGTACTTATACATCCATCCCAAATGAATGGAGCCCCATAATTTAAACAGGTATTTTTAAAAAAATCTTTAAACTGTAAAGCCAGTACGGAAGTCGGAGTTACTGGAAACAAGTGATGGCAGGAAAATGAGTGACTCATTCTATGTTTTTTTCATTTATGCCTTCTAGGGAAATTGTCCTTTACTTTCTTATCCAAATTCTTTCTAGCGCGACTCTGTCGACATTCGACCAACCCTCGTTGTGATGTATGATTGTGATGGAAAGGTTTTTGAGATCAGCTTGAGCGTGCCCAGGTGATCTCAAATGGCGACTTACGGTTAAGTCGGGTTTGCAAGTGTAGTCTCTTCGATGACCATTCATGCTTTTGTTGAATGGCTTCTCTGTCTCGCCAACATACTGCATGCCACATCGACACTGAAGGAGGTATACAACATTCTGGGTTTTGCAAGCTACATTGCAAAATATAGTGTACACAGACCCAGTCGAGTGGCAAGTAAATATTTGAGTATTTAGTATTTGTTGCCAAGCCTGGTCGATTGTATCTTCTTCCCAAAATATACAAAGTAAACCACCCTGGTAGACCCATTGTATCCGCAAACGGCCATCCGACTGAGAAAATCTCGGAATTCGTAGATATTCATTTAAGATCTCATGTAGAAAATCTCCTTTCCCACATTCAAGACACTACATATTATCTTCGTAAAATGGAATCCATGAACATGACATAGATTGAATCCCAACAAAAACTGGATTATTTCATCAGACATGCAAACAACGCCCATCAGTCAATTAAATTTACGTATGAAATTTCCGACTCTAAAATATCTTTCCTATACACAACCACATCTATAAAGGACGGTGTCATATCAACAGACCTCTACTGTAAACCTACAGATAAACATCAGTACCTACCTCCCCAAAGCTGTCACCCCAAACACTGTATTAAAAGTATCCCGTACAGTCAAGCTCTCAGAGCGGATTTGCTTCTCGGAGGAGGCTGTCACGAAACGGTTACAGGAACTATGCGGATTTTTTACAAAACGAGGCTATAAGAAATTGGACATAGATTATAAGGGGTTTGCGCGCGCTAACAATAACAGCCGCAATGACCTGTTAAAGTAAAAACGGGAGCAGCAACATAGTCCCGTTTGTTCTAACATACAATCCAGCCTTTACTAACCTTTCACGTATGATCCTTGCCAATTATTGCCAAACACCCAATATTATCCAAGATCTTGGATAAAGTTATTTTTAAGGACATAGATTTATGAATGATGTCATGATAAAAAATCGGCCACAGATTTGAGGCCAAATATTTTTTTATGGACATAGATTAGCGATTGACGTCACGATGGGGCATAGATTTGAGAAACGGACACAGATTTGAGGTCGTACACAGATCTGGGGTTTACATATATATTTCAGACCTGCTGGTTTCCGAAAAGTTAAGACAGGTCTGAAATATATATGTAAACCCCAGATCTGTGTACGACCTCAAATCTGTGTCCGTTTCTCAAATCTATGCCCCATCGTGACGTCAATCGCTAATCTATGTCCATAAAAAAATATTTGGCCTCAAATCTGTGGCCGATTTTTTATCATGACATCATTCATAAATCTATGTCCTTAAAAATAATTTGGCCTCAAATCTGTGGCCGATTTTTAATCGTGACGTTTTTTTCTCAAATCTATGTCCATTATAAAAGATAAGGCTTTAAAACTGTGTAATGTTTTAATTCTTTTTCAGCCATGAACAAATTTATGCCCGTCTAATAATTTCGGCCTTATAGGTTTTTTTTTTATTAAGTCATTTCCCATAGTTCAATATTAATTTATTGGTATGTGTTCTCCCTGTGTGTACAAGAGCTCAAGTATAAGTAAATCTAGCTAGATTATTTCGCTTGTGTGCCCACCATTTAAACAGGGACTAAGAAAGTCCCTGATTTAAAATATTGGTTTTTAAGTACGGTATTGTATGATTTTTGTTTTATAAAGTAATTTCTCCATGTTTGTAGTTAAAATCTTTACATGTGTGTGTTATTATTGTATGCCGTCTTCAATAATTAAACTACACATACTTTTTTTACTAAAAAGACAGTAAAAAATGACTATTTGTATGCAACTTCAGCGTACTTCAATTGTCTCTAAAAAAATTCATATTGCTGTTAAATTGACATCCATACCACTTTATCTAGCATATGTTACTTTAAATATCAATAAAATCATTCTGAGTTGCTAAAAATAAAAGTTACGTGCTCTATATTTTTAATTAAAATATTTGTAAATCACAATAAAGCATATATCAATTGTTTGGTCTTAGCTGATATCTATTTAGTTCAAATGTAAAACTTGTAATTATGTCTTTAATAACAAAAATCTTTCCCCGAAAAGAATCATTCTTTATGTTTCGGCACATTCCTTCTCTTCAGAAACCAGATGTAAACACTGCAGTCCCTTTGTTCATGGCTGATTTGTTTTGAATTATAAATATTCCCAAAAAGTAGGAGTAAGTAAAGATATTCCGATAATTGTCAGAAAACATTTCAAGAGGATACATGTAAATCTCTAGTTGACGTATTTGAAAATTTTCCATCAGTCCACTATTCATAACAGATTTTCCTCCAGTTTAAAAAAAAACAAAATATAAAGCAATTTTAAACCTTATGCATTAATACACAAAATGTTAACCTTGCTTTTGTCATATAAACCACTTGTTCAATGTTTGTTCGGTGTGAGTTAATGCTCCGTGTTAAAGGCCGTACTTACAACTGTAATTGTTAACTTTTCATTGTTTACTTGATGACGTTTTGTTATGTTTTACGTCAATGAAAGGACATAGATTTGAGCCAAAAATGGCCATAGATTTGGGTAAATGACGGACATAGATGTGAGACAATACAGGACATAGATTTGGAACGTCTATGACGCAATATTAAAAAGGACATAGATTTGGAGAAAGGACATAGATTTGAGGCCGGACATAGATTTGAAGCTTACATATATAGGTTTGAATATATTGATATGATTCATTTGACATCGTGCTATTACCGAAGAAGGATATCTGTTATCCGAAATATATAATATTTGTTCATTTCATAGTTATTTAAAGGTGATGCTGTACCCTTTTTGACTTGATATATATACCGAAAGCTTCATTTTTATGAAGCCCAGGTGGTCGTATGGTCTGGCGGGACGGCTACAGTGCAGGCGATTTGGTGTCACGATATCTCAGTAGCATGAGTTCGAATCCCGGCGAGGGAAGAACAAAAAATTTGCGAAAGCAAATTTATAGAATTTACATTGTTGAGTTGATGTTTTTACGAATTGTATATATATGTAGGACTCGGAGGTGCGATGGGGACGCTGAAGTGCGATGATCACGCTGAAGTGCGATGGTCTTCGCCGAAGTGCGATGGTCCTTTCGCTGAAGTGCGATGGTTTTGCAATTACGTTTGGACAATGTGACGTTTTGAAATACCTCTTTATTAAATTAAATTGCTCCGTGTTGAAGACCTTATTTTGACCTACAACGGTTAGCTTTTATAAATTGTGTCTTTGGTGGAGATTTGTGACACGTATTAATTTTACATAACTTCATCCTTTCTTTAAGGACTATTCAATGAAAAATCGTGTTTTTTACGAATACATGTACTTCTCATTTTAGCATATTTACAAATACTTCTAATATATTCCGTAATATACGGATACGTCCTCGATACGTGAGTTCTGCGAAAGCTCTATTCAAAACTATCTGATTAATAATAAATGAATTACTTATGTTTTTTAATTGAAGCAAACGACGATATGGTCCTACATGATTTCATTGTTTTCTTATGATGTATCTTAATAAATGTAAATGAGGTTTGCCATGTGGTTTTAAATTTTAAGAGCCACTGAGTTTATATAGACGAGATATGCGTCTTGTGTATTCATTATTATACCACCTTCTGGGAATATGATTGGTTAAAAGCGTCTAAAATTATCTGGTTAAATTAATGATAGCATTGGCAAGGTATATAGCATTTGCAAAAAGGATTTTTTCAATATATAATATAATAACTTCACACCTCATATATTTAATCAACCACAAACGTTCACTATATATTTATTTGAACATTTGTGTCACTGTTTATGACCAATTACACAAGACACCTTTTAATACAGCTTTATAAAGAATTTCCTGTAAACAAATAAATACAACACGTTTAATAATTTCTTGCGTCCGAAGCGCTTTTCTGGATTTACCTTCATCAGGAACGCTCAAGCCAAACATTTGAAATCCGAGATAGATAAGTACCGAAAATCGTTGAAGAGCTATATGTAAAAAATACCTAAAATAAATAGCCAAATTTATCTAAAGCCAACTTTGGATGAGGGAGTTGAAACCTTAGTTTCATAATAATTTCAAAATTTATTAACGGAAAATTTTAGTAAAGTTTGTTAAATTATGTCAGTACCGAAGCACTGACTACTGAGCTGATGATACCCTCGAGGACTGATAGTCCACCAGCATAGGTATCGACCCAGTGATGTACAAAATTGATACCAACACGTTTAATAATTTCTTGCGTCCAAAGAGCTTTTCTGGATTTACCTTCATCAGGAACGCTCAAAGCCATACATTTGAAATCCGAGGTTATCCTCTTTCATATTTTCCAGACTTTATATGTGTTACAATGTGCAGTTTATGAAAATTAAAATAAGGTTGAAATAAAGGTACAGTTCAAAATTATCAAAATTTCAATAGAATTGTTTATCAAATTGTTAACAAAATATAAGTCCTAAAAATCATTGCATTTTATTTGTCCAGTCCAAATACATACCAACATTTGTTTATTTTGTACAACATATTTTTCCAACTTTTAACTTAGTTTGTGCTAATTCGATACATTTCCACATGTCTGATTTATATTTCATCATATATATTCCACTACAGTATACCCAATTGATTGCAATAAAAACAAACCCTATTTCGTCTTTCACCTTTCAATTTAAAGTTGACAAAAATCACAATATTGACAACAGAATATATTTCAGGGTTTATAAAGAAAAGTATTACTTAAATGTAAGAGTTATTATCAAAAATATATATGTACGTCTTTAAATTGTTATTATATGTACAATATTTTTTATCAAGGACATATACATATAATTGTATTACATGTCTCTGCTTAGGCTAATGATGACTTTTCAATACTGCAACACTTTATTTTACAGAAGATTACAAATCAATTAACAAGCTTAAAATACACAAAAACATTTTACCATGTAAGAAAATATTTAAATATGTATAACAATTAAACTCATCATAGATACCAAGATAAAGTTTTGTATTTTTGTTTTGTAAAAAAATGGTACTAAGTACTTTTACATTGGAATTTGCCAAAACATCTAATCAATAGTTTTAGTTTATTTCTTATTCAGATTTTTCCCTGGAAGAAATCACAGTTTGCAGATCCCTTTTACGAGCAGACGTAACAACACAAAAACAAAATGTTCCTTCAGCAGATACTACATCAACCAGACCAAATATAACAGATGTTACAGAGGAGGCATCAATGTCCGAGAACGAAGAATGGCTGAAGCATCAATCAAATGAATCAAAATCGTGTGATGCAACGTTACCCACTGAATGCTTCATCACAGAAGCTGTAATAGCCAAAAAACTGCCCGTACCTCAGTTTCAAACCGTACCTGGTTGTGCTAATAGTTTGGCAATAAGAATGGAAAAGAAACTACCAGATCATGTTGCAGTACAGAAATCAAAAAGAGTAGACAACGATGACATATATGAGTCAGATGAACAAGGCGTACTCCGTAGTTTAGAAAGGCAATCAGTTATATCTGAATTTGATGGGGAAAGTTCAGACACAAGGAACGATCTAGTCGTCCTAGAGTATACAACTAAAAACCAAACTGCGGATGTTACAAAATACAGACAAATACATGAACCTTCGTTTGATGAATACAAACCAATGGAAGATTCACTTGATGCTTCTCTGAAGTCAGGTTTCACTGGTGATTTGCATATTAACACTGTTACTAAACCTGGAATTATAGCACGTCTGAAACGTGTGTTTGGCATTACCAAACAAGTCAAAGAAGTTAAAGTGACAATCACAAAGAAAAGCTTCTTAGAGAAGTCTTCTAAAGTTGGAAAAAAGAAGCTACACAACAGAAAGATAGCACCCCTAATTATATGGGATTTTGGAGGGCAGGATGTTTTCTATTCAACACATCAGTCATTTTTAACGTACAGAGCTATTTACATAATTGTATTGGATGGAAGTAGAAAACTTGATGATCCATGTCTGTATGAACAATACCTCCCAGGAAAAAGTGGACCTAAAACCTCAAGAGGTATTAATAAACTGACGTTAGCTTTTAAGACCGTGTTACGAAACAATTTTAACCTATATATATTTTTTTTTAATGTTTAAAAAAGGCCTTATTAAATTAAACATCAACACAATTTGGCAATTATTGTTGAGATTAGCAAGCAAGTAATTTTTAATATCACCAAATCAAAGTACGTCACCTCCAATTGCATAGAAGAAGGAGTTGAAAAAATATGCTCTTGATAATGACATTTCATTGCAGTAAGATCATTCTGGGTCATAAACAAACATCTCGGGAAATTCAACGCACCATTATTTTGTTTTATTTGTAGTTTCTATAAAATATGTTGCCAATTTGAGGTAACATGGTTACTTAAGCTTCTATACAAATAAAAAAGAGAAAATGTGTAATGACATGATATGTCTGTCTGTAGTACTGGACGGTATATGAAACAATACCTGAAAATGTTTAATTTCTGGCAATATGAAAACCATAAAGAAATGTCTTTAGAATCGGTATTTTAATAGCACAAATGGAAGAACGCACATCGATGATTTAGGAACTGTTTTCTGTAATTCAATAATTTGTTTAATTTGATAATAATTGCAATCTTGAAAATTGTACAAACAAATGCCGGCTCTTTCCTGTTACCACAATGCATCAATTTAAAATAGTTTCTAATGGGAATAAATGATAAGTTAAAGATACTTTATCTAGTAAATCCTAATTTTTTTTTTCAAATTATTTATTTGAGCATTTTCATTACATAAGGTTAAGCAATAAACTAAAATGTAGTCCGATATGTCGGTAACATGAAAGCATGTTGTGTAACAGGACAGGTAACAGGACAGAGTTGGTATCAGGAATAAAATCAACGGTACCAATTTTGTTGCACCAGATGCGCATTTCGACAATTCATGTCTCTTCAGTGATGCTCGTGGCCAAAATATTTGAAATCCAAAGCATATATAAAAGTTGAAGAGCTATAATCCAAAAGGTCCAAAAAGTATAACCAAATTCGTGAAAGGAATCAGAGCTTTGCATGAGGGAGATACATTCCTTAATTTATAATAATTTCTAATATTTTGTAACAGCAAATTTTAATAACACAAAAAACCCGTATTTTCATGCCAGTACCGAGGTACTGGCTACTGGGCTGGTGATACCCTCGGGGACTAATAGTCCACCAGCAGAGGCATCGACCCAGTGGTAGTAATAAAATCAACGGTACCAATTTTGTTGCACCAGATGCGCATTTCGACAATTCATGTCTCTTCAGACAGGAATTATTTTTCAAAACAATTGCCTTATGTAGTTAAATACAGCATTTCAAATTGATCACATTTGGAATATAACAGCAAGTAATGTCATTTATTTTTTTAAACTGTATTTGCAAGACGAAAAATCTGCCTAGTTAATGAACAATTCGCAAGTAAAAAATACCTGTCTTTTAAATCAATATAGTGCATATTATGTTGAGTGTGTTTTAATATGATGATCATAATTTATATTAAATGAAATGGTTGGCGTATAGTAGATTAACTTTGTACTTCATCAGTGAAATTGTCTTAAACTTCCGTCCTGTTGCTGAGTAAGGCTATGCTGTTACTTTTATCAGGTAACATGACAGAACGAAACAGAAAGGAAATACACAGTACTTTTTTATCATTATTTTCAAGTTGTGTAGAAGTTTACTTCCATTTACATTTCGATTTAATAAGATTCTATAAAACACTTTTACTGTTATAGTGCTGACAATAAAATATTCTCATAAGGAACATCAAAAGGCTTTAACAGGAGAGAACAACACAACTTTTCTTCTCTTAATTCTTATCTCAGTGGAGTTCGGATTTTTCTAAATGGCTGCCTTTCACCTATACATATGGAGTCATACATTCAGGAAATTTTCTTCTCATTGCATTACAAGAAATCAATTACTGTTCTTTCAAACGTATCCACAGGTGAAAAAAAGTATTGACAAGAGGAAAAGTACCCCTTGTGACAAAATTTACAAGACCCTTAAAAATGCAAAATGTTATCACTTCAGTTAGTTATGATAAAATCAGACCAGTAAGGGGCAAGTTTTCTATATAATATATCATATTTGTGAAAATCGGAAGCCTGTCTACTTAACTATGATATTCTATGATTTCGTTGTAGAAAACAACACCAGACAACATGATGTTGGGGGTGGAAGGCTTAGGGGGAGCTAAACATTAAAATTATAATACTTTTGTTTTAAGAAATATAAGAAATAGAGCTTTATTTTTTTTCAAACATTACAGATTATCTCCAATTCTGGATCAACACTATTGTAACATACTGTAAAGGAAGTATCCAGGGATTTCCAAAAATTCTGGTTGTTTTAACTCACAAAGATCAGGTAAACGCTGTAAGTATGATGTAGTAGATTCCTAACGAATGAAACGATGGACTCTCTGAACTTTTAATATCTCATATATTGACTTACATCTAGAAATTGACAATGAGGGTCGGTTGAAAACAAAACTTTAAGACAAAAGGGATGATTTCAGCTTTCCAATTATGAACTTTTCATTTCTAAGTAGCAACATTCCAGCAGCACCTGCTTACGGGGTATATATCTCCCAATTGAAACGATATTCCCGTGCTTGCATTTCCTACCATGATTTTCTTGATAGAGGGTTGCTGCTTACAAGGAAGTCATTAAACCAAGAGTTCCAAATGGTGAAGTTGAAATCATGCCTTCGTAAATTTTACGGACGCCATCACGAGTTGGTTGACCATTATGGAATAACCATTTCGCCTTTTTAATTTTTGTGGATTCGAGCGTCACTGATGAGTCTTTCGTAGACAAAACGCGCGTCTGGCGTATATACAAAATTTAGTCCTGGATTTGAAATAACATGAGCAAAACGACGGGTGCCACATGTGGAGCAGGATCTGCTTACCCTTCCAGAGCACCTGAGATCACCCCTAGTTTTTGGTGGGGTTCGTGTTGCATATTCTTTAGTTTTCTATGTTGTGTCATGTGTACTATTGTTTGTCTGTTTGTCTTTTTCATTTTTAGCCATGGCGTTGTCAGTTTTGATTTATGAGTTTCACTGTCACTCTGGTATCTTTCGTCCCTCCTTAATAATGTCTAATAATATATTAAAAATGAAAGAATACATAGACAATAACTATTTAGTGTCAGCTGTATGTATACGGGGCTAAGAAACAGATCTTATTAGAGATTAAGTGAGCTATCACTCTAAATTCGAGTCAAGTACACAAACAGATGATATTAAAAGCAACTAAACAGTTATTGTCATTATCTTGTAATTAATGTTAGCTGTAAAAGAAAACTCTCATTTGTTCCATTTATTTTCGATGTACACAGAAACGAAGCTCGAATGGTCAAAAATAATACATCGCTCAAAGTTAATAATTATCTATTTTAACGTAACAACTAATTTCAACAATAAAAACAATTAATAATCTAAAACAAAAGTGTACGATTGTTTTTTACGCTTCATAGCTTCAAGCTGAACGTGACATTACTTGAACATGCTGTATTTTCCTTGGCATATGATTGATAACTTGAATACATTTAAGTTTAGATTGGCACCGTCGAAAATGCAGTTAATCCGGCTGGTAAAGTTTGCCAGTAAAATCGCTATACAGAAATGCTAGAAAACAAACAAAACGTAAATCAATAGATATACGAAGATGTGGTATGAGTGCCAATGAGACAACTCTCCATCCAAGTACCAATTTATAAAAGGAAACCATTAAAACGTAGATTAGTGTATAGTTAACACAAGGTCAAGCAATACGACATTTGAATGCGACTGCAATACACATTCTGGTGTCATGGAGGTTCATACAACACTCAACAGCAATTACAAAAACGACGTTCAGCAGTGGACGGGCATTTAAAGAGATATCTGTATAGGAGATATACACAGGCTAGCAGGATACATATTTTTTTCATTATACTTATCGTGCTGTATATTGTCAACGCAATGCTTTTTCATGTATGTGTCCTTTGAAAATAAATCATAATGTTTAAATCAAAAAATAACTTTGTTAACTTGATTGCAATAATGTATATATTTAGTATGTATATCTTTCATGAATTGTTTTATAGGTGGAAAAAAACTAAATTGATGCGGTTTTTTTTTAGAATGAAATTGAACAAAGACGACATGCTATATTTGGAGAAATCTATAAGATGTTTCACAAAACGCCATTGATGCAACACTTGGTACTCAATGATGAAATATTTGTAAACGCTAAAGACAAACATGACCCAGAAATGGCGAAGATAAAGGCCGCTATCATCAGGGAATCAGAGAGGCAACCAACATGGGGAGAACCACTTCCAAAGTGCTTTATTCCGTTAGAGCTAGAACTTGCATCGTTGATTAGACGCAAAATTTCTCTAATTACCCTAGATCATCTGAAGAAAATAAACTCATTGCAGCCTATTAGACCGTTGTCGGAAACTGAGTTGAAGGTCTTTCTGAAATTTCAGCATTCAATTGGCAAGCTTTTGTACTTCGATGAACATAGATTAGACGACCGTATCATTTTATCGCCCACTCTTCTTATCGATGCATTCAAATCAATTGTAACAGACATGCAGTTTTGTAAAGGAGACAAGACAAGAGAAGAAATATGGGATGTAATGGGCAAGACAGGTGTGGTATCAAAACAAGCAATAGAGAGCGTTTGGAAGGAAAAGAAATATGCAACATTTTACAAAGAGAAAGATCATCTATTAAATGTAATGACCCATCTAGATATATTGGTTGAACCAAAGAGATATGGTTCTGATCACAAACGTATCCCTGCTGATTTCTACTATGTTGCAAGTATGGTTCGAGAAATAGATGATTCTGGATACCTCCAATCAGCTGACATCACCAAACGAAGTATTGCAATAGCTTTTCTTTCGTCTTCAAGGATGATACCCCCAGCATTATCATTTAGATTTATCAGTTACTGTCTGTATGTCTGGGCGGTGAGGACATATGGAGAGACCAACAGGGACATGCTGTTCCATAGGTCAGGGGTTTTCACTGTTGCTCCTTCAGTAGATATGTATGTTCTCTGTGAAGATGAGAGGATCGTTGTCCGTCTAGTTCATGCTGAAACAAACACACTCATAATGAGGGATCTGGCTTCCAGTGTTAACGAATGTTTAGTATCTGCCTTGGAGAAAATCAGTCAGTTGTATATCAAAACAGGTAGCGACCAGAGTCAACACATTGATGCATCCTTTATCACCAACATATATTGTACCTCACCGGATAATCCATGTATCCTACCGTTACCAAGACAAGCAAACATAGACAAAACCTGGACATGTCCGTCTCATGGCATTGAACACAACATACATACAATCACATCGTGGTTTGCAAGAAAGGTATTTACAAATTAGTTGAAAAGTGTTTCTGGTTAAATTTAGAAATTTGATTTGACAAAATTGATTTGAAATGAAAATTCAGATTGTGACATAACTCTTTAATATTGCATTTAATAACTATTTGTATTCGTGTCAGCCTAGTGCTCTCAAATTATTATTTTTTGTACAGTGACAAATAAATATATTATAATGGCGTGATGGATTAAAAGAAAGATATAAATATTCGTCCGATTTGTTTATAAAGGATACCTTGCTGATAACTCAATTACTCAACTCTACTTTCATTGTCTCGTTTCACGTGAAAGGGAAAATAACGCACTAGTTTACATCAATTTTATGTTTCCTTTACACTTTTGTGAATTCAAAATATTAACAACCTGTGTTTATAATTATTACACTAGGCAAAAGCAAGGAACATGAGCAAAACAAGCATCTGTTTGTTACATGTTCGTGCTCCTATTGCGGTTGTTTCAAATCTGAACCTAAATAAGAATGGAAAAATAAAGTATGTAACCATGGTAACATTATGTGTTTCAAATCAAAATGAGATATATATGTAAATAAAATACAAACCAGTATTTCCAAAAAAGTCAGTTGAGAAACACACAAATGTAATAAGTATGAATATAAATTCATGATTATAAGATACGTTGATTGATAATCTTAATTAACTGATAACATTTCAAGTTTTTAATCATCATGTGAGTAATATGATGTGATGTAAAACACAAATTATCCTCTTGTTTCTTTTCTTAAAGGATGAAGAAGAATGTGAACCAGGGTGCCCAGGTAATGTATGCTTAGTCGATAACAAAGAATTATGTAGTCTGTATTTGCGTCTTACCTTTGTTTTACGCATATTAATATAAAAATAAGTATTTCTGTCTAATATGACGTAAAATTTGGTGATATTAGTGAAATTAAAAAAATATATGAAAATGAACATCCAGAACTCTCTAATCATTATCAGTTTAATGCTGGTTATAATATACCCCACGATTATATCATACCAGCGCAAAGTTTAATGAATCTATTAAGAAAGAAACTTGACCCATAAAATGCAGTGCGAATATTGTATGATGTCATTTATTTATAATACAGTTTATTTGTATTGCACTGGTTTAGTTTTTATCGCAATTCAAACATTAGAACGAGAGTCTCAAAATACACACTGCCATGTATAAATGACTTTCTTTGCTAATGATATTTTTTTAAAGCATTATCAATCTTTCCAATCCAGTTACAAATGACGACTTTTTGAAAGTGACGCCATCAGATCGACATCTACGTCGTTTGTCCTTATTGTTCAGTAAAAATGAAGTCAGGGAAATAGCAATTAAATTAGGAATGTCAACCAATGACCTAGATAGCATTTTAGAAACTGAAGATTCAAGGAAATGGAATTTTGAAGTTTTGAGACGATGCAGAGACAGTATTGCGGTGACCTTTAGGCACATCAAAGAAGCAGTGGAGACAAGCGGTCAAAAGACCATCCACATACTGTGCAAGGTAAACACATGTTGATGAGTCATCAATACAAAGACAGAACGTTTTTGCAAAATTCCTTTTTTCTGTTTGTTTTCTGTTTTTTGTTTAGTTTTTCTGTATTTGCATGTCGATATACTAGACATTGACAAGTTTTAAAAGAAAAGATAAAAACAAAAAAACCATACACACAAAATAACTATGGTGATACCCTTTGTATATTGCATTCAATGTCCCGTAAACTAACAACTCAAAAATAATTTCTATTGTCACATTTAATGAACTTCAATTTAGTTGTAAATCACAAATATATCTGTTTTAATTCATTAAAATAAATGTTTAACATAATATGATGATAGTTTATGTCACCTAAGAGTAACTCTGTTTTCGTGTATTACAGCTTGTGAAAGGCGATTCCATTGATTTTGGTAAGTTATACGACTTCAGTATTTTGTTAAGACCGTATGGATATGTTATTATAGATAGATATAACAATAACACAACCTCTTGGTTTTTTTTCTATGTTTATTGTCCCAAAATAAATCTCAAGCTGAGTGCCTCAATTCGAGTTTACCCTAAAAAGTGTATTTAAACAAGTTTAATTCTGGGGGTTCTTTCATTTTCGTGCTTATCAATTTTCGTGAATTGAGGACAACTTGCATTTTTGGGGGGTATTTGATTTCGTGGTTTTGCTAGTGTTTGCATACAAAGCCTATCGAAAATTTGTAATTTATGGAACATTTGAATTCATGGTTCATCTGGTCCTACGAAAGCCACGCAAATTGGTATTCAACGAGGTCCACTTTTGTACATTTTTTCTTGTTATCTTTGATAACTTTGCATGTTGTAATACTCTTTTGACCAGTATAACAAACTTATATAAAAGAACATAAATAATATTTAAGGTTAATTGTCTACAAAATGTCCATACAATTAGCATTGTAACAACTTTAAAAGTATAAGAATTGAATAGACGGTTATCCTTTATTAGGTATATCGTTGAAAAATATACACAATTTAAATTTGACTAATAATCAAGTACTGCCTTATTTTTAAACATCACAGGAAAAGAAGCAGATAAGTGGGATATAGTACCAACAGAGGAGCACATTGACAGATTGGCTCCATTGGTTGGAAATAACTCACTTCCATTCCTGATAGAACTTGGAATGGGGTTTCAGACCTGGGAGCAGATTACCCACAGGCAAAACGAACGAGATTTGGTAAGACTGAACAAGGACATTTTAGAAGAATGGAGATTCCAGTTTTGCAAGATTCACAGTTTGAAACCAACTTTGAGAAATGTCGCAAATGCCTTCATGTACATTGGTAAAAATGTACAAATCGTTGAAAAAACTTTATCAGATTTGTTTTGACTTCTTTTTATACAAAACTAATCACGGTGATACTAAGTTTGCCTTTTCAACACAGTATGCTATTGCTTTTTGTAGGTAACTTATATCCCTTTTTGTATTGTTTATGCTTTATTTATTTGTTATTACTGTGTATAATATACTTGTATGGTATTTCATTGCTAATGATTTGTTAAATAGTACTAAACAAAATAATGTAAATAGATGCTAAACTAGTATTTAACTTGATATTTGATATTTACAAGAATGACAAATGTTCTCTAGTGTGTAATAATCATTTTTACAGCTGTCATATATACATAATTTTGTTTTGAATTTCACAATAGAAATAGAAGAAAACTGTCTTGGGTCTATTCTTACAGAACTAAGCCGAAACACTCTCCATATAAGCATATTACTCTAAAATTGCAGACTGATAAAGAAAAAAAAAAACACTGGTATGTACAAACATTATAATTTCTGGTTTTCAAATGATTTTGTAAAGTAGAATTTTCTTGACAGTAATTAATGTTTTATTCTTAATTTGAATTCGGCTAAATTTCAAATAAATTTATACACTTTAATCGTGCAAATGTTTTTACATTTTCATAGTTCGCTTATCTTCATTATGCTGTAAAGCACATCCATATTTATGGGTCGTATTTTTCACGTAGAATCTATTCTAAATTTATTGGATAATTAGGGGCCCTATTTTTTCCATAGAGAATTTATTTTAGTTTTTAATTGATAATTATGTGCCCGATTTTTTCCATCGATAATTTATTGTAAATTGTAATTGATATTGATTTTTCTGTCTTTAAATGAAAAATTATTTTAAATTTCAATTGATATTTAGGATTAACCTAACCTTCAATCAATGATGCAAAATTATTGAAATCAAGTATGAACTCAGATGGGTGGAAAATTTGACAGTCTTTTTTCCATCAGTTACACCCAATTCCATTTAAAAGTATACCTTTTTAAAAGAAATGGAGTGGGATTATACTTAAACTGATCAATATGCTGAGTAGGTATTAATGGGTGTATATTATTCGTCTGCAATACTGTAATTACTCTGTCAGTCAGTCTCCGTGTTTTATTTACTACCACAACATGCATAATACCACAAATGTTATTTTACTCTGTAATAATTATAAATGATTTTTTCTTGTTTTATTGTTTATATTTTTTGTAGAATTGTAGACTTTTGATGATTAAAATAATGATTATACTTGATGTATATATAACCAAGCCTATACAATAAATCTGGTTTTTTTAAAGTTTTTTTGTTTCGTTATAAATATGCATTGACCAAAACTGAAAAGACATTGGGACACACCAATCTGTATACAAAGCAAAATATGTTCAATGTAAAATGAGGCTGTTATGTTGTCATCTGAATGTATAATTGTCTTTGTTTGAAATGTTGTCTTATTGATTGATATCCAATCAAACAATGACGAATTATTATGTAAACTTTGGCACAATTTGGTTTAGTTTTGTATTGATAATCCCGTTCGTTCTTTTAAAAGAGTTTAAATAATTAACTTTTTTTCTTTTAATTAACAAACTAGATGACATATGAATAATAAACAATGTTTAGAAAATTCTTGCTCAATATATTGTATCCAGTTTGAATTTATTTTCTAGTACTTTGCTTTGGAATTTTACCTTCACTATAATTGCAAATCAGTTCCTGTGTACAATAATCTGTTTTGTATTTATAATCCCGATTCGTTCTCATAAACATGATAAAAGAGTTTCTCTAATTTTTACTCGATTGATACTTTTTCTGACCTGTTAATTAATGTTTACTTAAAATCAACTTGTAGTTTATTTCATCTCAGTTTGCCACTGGTTCTAATTTGATTATGACGTCTAATTGTCGTGCATTCCTCTTATATGCCTATTGTGAAGTCACAAACAAGGCAACCATGCCTGATGACGGGACAAGGAAAGAACACATCTGTTTGCAGATCATTCGAAAAGAGGATTATAATTGTCTTTATATCATCTAAAAAGATTTAGAGAAACAGATTCCGCAATATCGTGCAATTCGATTTGCACCCACTCTGGATATATACAATTTGAATGCTTAAAACGCTCGCCATGACTCGCGTTTTAAATTTGAAAACACATAACTGTGTCGAGTGGATACATATCGTATCGTACTTATGCAGTTGTAAAATCTCCATATTTCAAACAAAATGAAATCCAGTGGAAATTCAAAAGGAGAAGTCCCTAAAAGAAGGACGAAAGATACCAAAGGGACAGTCAAACTCATAAATCTAAAATAAACTGACAACGCCATGGCTAAAAATTACAAAGGCAAACAGACAGACAATAGTTCACATGACACAACATAGAAAACAAAAGAGTAAGCAACACGAACCTTATCAAAAACTGACAAAATCAAACGCTTTCAATAAACCAAACAAGGAAACTAACTACCGTCATTTTCAAAAAAAAAAATTACCTAGCTACAAGATAAATTCTTTGATAATTACGAAGTTTCAGATATGAACATTTAGAGGATCATAGAGGTACAACAAACTTTGCGTCGTCATCCCGCAAACGTTTCGTCTACTTGCATTGGCATTAGAATGTGTTAACTTCACAACGCCTTGCATTTGGAAGGAGCATAAAACTAGATATGTTCACAGTTTTTTTCAAAATGTCTTGCTAACCACAAGAATACCTTCCTCATTTATTTCTGCAATCTTTTGTGATGTAATTCTTTTCGTGAAATCAGAAACTTTGACTTCGAAATTTGGCTTGGTTTAATTTTAAATATCTGCTACTCTTGTGGCAACACATGTGAGTTTTGTTTTTAAACACCATGACGTTTTCAAAACTAGAGGAACAACTGCGAGCTATTTAATATCGTATTAGTTCAGATGTGTTTAGTCTGTACGGAGGTGAATTTGGTTTAGTGCTGCTGAGTTGAGGAAAATTTATAAATGAAAAAAATAAATCGTCGCGTGTGTTAAAGATGCTTGTACTGATATGATAGCGTTTGTCAAAATTGAGGTCAATTTCTAGATATGATAAGGAGGAAGCTGAATTTGTTAATTATTTTTTTTCTCTAGATCAGGAAGAGATATTAATGGAATTTAATCAGACAAATAATGATTGTTATATGAAAGAACAACGTCAATTTACCTGAGTGTGAAATTAAGTAATGAACTTCTTTGATCTTCTTGAAATCCAGTTCACATTAGTCGTTTCTCGGTCTACAAAAGTCACATTGTTTGAAATGCTGTTAGAACTTTATCCGGAGCAAAAGTACCATCCATCGATGCGATTCAATTAGTGTAAGTGTTTCTTAATTTGTTTATTTAATTCACATTCCTCTTTGAAACTGAGTTTGGATTGCCCCCTAATACATGCTACATCTACACGAGTCACATTTTAATGTGAGATGTTGTCCTTTTAAGTCACAACATTGGTCTAGTTTCTTATTGACACGGACTCTCTTCGATATGTGATTATCATTCTTTCAAGACGACCAGTAGATACAAATTATAATATGTTTTATCACTTTGATTACTCAAAGTATGGGATGTTTCAGCGGATTTTACCAATGGTAGCTAACATACGTATAACTCGTTATATGGCATCAAAATGCAACACGCCGTACTGATGAATATGTTTACTATGCTAGCTGGTCCTCGATTTTCTTTATTTGTCCTATATGCACAGACTAGCGAATGTTAACTTCAGCAACTTCGATTTTCATTTACTTTTTATTACTATGTCAGGAAAATGGCCATTGTTATATTATAGTGCGTTTCTGTGTTTGTAACATTTTAATGTTGTGTTTCTGTTGTGTCGTAGTTCTCTTATATTTGATACATTTCCCTCAGATTTAGTTTGTAACCCTGATTTGTTTTTTCTCTATCGATTTATGAATTTCCAATAGCGGAATACTACTGCTGCCTTTATTTATTTCCATGTTTGACCTTATAGATCAGTTGATTGTAGAATATATTCTTTTTGTCATATATTTCCAACCTTTGTCGAAGGTAACTGTCATCTATAGTATAAAGTAAATTCACAAAATATCCGAGGAAAATTTAAAACAGAAACTCCCCAACAAATCGACAAAATCGAAAGACAGCCAAGACCCCAATATTGTCATTAAAAAGCAGGAATGTAAATTCACAAAGGAGATGTCCATAAAATCTCACAAAATCAAGCGTTTCACTTTATAACCCACCGGTACGAATGGAATGTAATATTCCCTAGGAGTTCGGTTTTTATGTATTAATCTTACTTATTCTAGATTTGTTACAGCCATTTCCCGTAGAAAATGTGTAATCCTAAAATTTCGAAGTAACGTTCAATTAAAGAATATATATCCATCATGCATAGCTCTGGTTTATAATGCTGGTTCGGATTCAGTTGGAACTTTCTTTTTTCTTATTTTCTACTGTTCAACGTTTGTATTTAGCCATTTTCTAAATTGCGTATCTGTTACAGTACGCTTGGATGTGTTAATGTTATTGTTAGTATTTGGACCATAAACACATATACAATAAGCATGCAAATGCTCAGCTAGTGACCATATTTTGATACACACTGAATATCTTAAGTCTATGGTTTATGTAATAGAGGGACTTTAGTTAACAGCTGATCCGGAAGTCATTTTAAGAAAGATATAATTTAAAATGTGTCAAAGAGATAAATTGAATATAATGAGATGCTGGTATGTGTATGCATGTTATGATTGTTTATATAATATGTATGTATTATCAGTTTTACCTTATCGTACACTCCGTTGAGTACAACATTTTGGCTCCGTCATTTGAGAATTTTCTTGGTGGTTGTCGATAATTGAATGATGAGCCCACGGTATCTTTTGAATCGATTAAGAATCGTTGATATGGGAAATATAAAAGTATGTCGATAGTATATGCAATGGCCCTGTTCTAAATGATACATGCATGAAGTACAAACAAATGAGGGAACGTTGACAATTAACCACGAGCGCAGACTATACGATTGACTGATTTTGAATACACTAATAAGATAAACAAAATACTGGTTGATAATAGTAAGCAAAGGTACCAGGATTATAATTTGATACGCCAGACGCGCGTTGTGTCTAGATACATAAAACTCATTAGTGAAGCTCATATCAAAATATATATAAAACCAAACAAGTACAAAGTTGAAGAGCATAGAGGAACCAAAATTCCAAAAAGTTGTGCCAACTACGGCCAAGGTAATCTATGCCAGGGACAGGAAATCCTTAGTTTTTCGATAAATTCAAAGTTTTGTCAACAGGAAATTTATAAAACTGCCATACAATTGATTTTCATGTCAACATCGAAGCGCTGACTACTGGGCTGGTGATACCCTCGGCACGAAACTTCAACACGCAGTGGCATCGACCTAGTGGTGTAAGTAGTTATCAATGGTATAAAGCCAAACAAGTACAAAGTTGAAAAGCATAGAGTACCTAAAATTTCAAAAAGTTTTTCAAAACACGACTAGGGTATTATATTTCTTAAATATGCATATATATGAATCACAAATGAAATATGTATTGAAAAAAGGACGTATTACTCAGTCCTCAGTTTTATACTGTGTTTTGTAAACTGTTGTTTGTCTTTCGTTTTTGGTTTTTTTTTCAGCAATAGCATTGTCAAGTTTATTTTCTACTAATGAGTTGGAATGTCTCATTTGTATATTTTGCCATTCTTAGTGTCTGAGAAGTTTATCAAGCTTTAGAGCATTTTTGACTTCAGAAAAGTACCAAGTCAGGAATATTATTTAATGTTAACCATTCATTATATGTGTTTGAGCTTTTGATCTTGCAATTTGATTTGGGACATTCGATTTTGAATTTTCCAAGGAGTTCAGTATTTTTGTGATTTTACTTTTCTATTCCAGTGTGTGTATCAAATGTTTCGCTTTATTTACTTTGTTCTTTTCCTTAATATATGAAATATTTACCATTTGACAGTAAACATAAAAAAGATCAACTCATATGAAATAATTCATTAAACAAAATAAATTGTGTTTTATTTATAAAAATTTCCCGCAAAATACTTTTATTTAACCGTTAAAATTAACAAACTTCCTTAATACATTATCAACTGACTTTGCTCTGTAATAGTTTTCTTACAATCTTGTCCAGTCAAACGTAACTAAGATTATTTATATCCCTGCTACTAACACATACAACAACACGGCTATTACACCTCCCATGAATATTATCAACTGGCCTTGTTCTGTAATAGTTTTCTTACAATCTTGTCCAGTCCAACATAACTAAGATTATTAATATCCCTACTGCTAACACGTGGTTGTAATACGTAAAACAATACGGCTATTACACCTCCCATGAATATTATAAACTCCATCCGAGTAAACATCTCATGACTTGTGGACGATATATCTAAAAATAACATAAAATATTTATATTAAGGTAAACACCTCATGGCTCGTGAACGATATATCTGAAATTAGAACATAAAATATGTATAATAAGGTTTCTCTAATTCTTCATCAATGTATCCCTTTCTGAACCCATTGTATATAAAAAAAAATCAAGGTGTGGTTCGTCTGATCTCAGTTCTTCATTGGTTAACATCCGACTATGACGTCGAATTTTCTTGCTTTCCTCTGAATTTCATATTGTGACGGCATGAAAAATGATGCCCATGCCTGATGACGTCACATAAAAAGAACACATCTTTTGGCAGATCTATCGAAAAGAAGGAATAAGTTTGCTTGCGTATTGTTAGAAAATCATTAGAGAAACAATTCTTTCTAACACAAACGATGCAAATGGCTGAGAGCGCACATGTTTTGATCATTTCTTTCAAACATACGTATGCAAAGTTAACATAAACTTTGACAAACTATGCACAAGCTAAAAATGCGTCTGTAGTTTGTCGTTTGTTAGTACAAACGCTACATTTTTGTCTAACCTGATTAAACGATGTATCTGTTTCTACGTATGTAAAAAGTATGTTTACCAACAACATGTGCATGCATTATTGAAAGTTCAAACAGGTTCAGTAAAGACTTATTAAACGATGTATTTGTTTCTACTTTTGTAGCGTTTAGAAAACAACTACAAACGCGACACAACATTTACAAAATGTAAGTTAGAAAGAAATACACTCTAAATATATTCACTCATAGATATGTTATACGGGCTGCATTTCTTTCTTACACAAACGATGCAAACGGCTAAGCTCATACATGTTTTGGTCATTTGTTTCTAACATACGTTTGCAAAGATTACATAAACTTTGACAAACTATGCAAACGCTAAAAATGCGTCTACAGTTTATCGTTCGTCGTTTGTTAGAACAAATGCTACATTTGTTTCTAAATTCACCCGGATACGATATACCTGAAATAAAAACATAAAATATTTATACTTTAGGTATATTTAGGCATGGCATGGAGGATAACTTCGTGAGGTTCTACGAATAAGCAAAAACAGTGTCTATGTTATGTTTTGTGTACTTTTGTTTATCTTTTTCTTTTAAGCCATGGCGTTGTCAGTTTATTTCGTTCTATGATTGATTATGGAATTGGAGAATATACAAGAAACAACAACCCGACCAAAGAGCAGACCAAACTTTTAATGGTACCTTTCGCCCCTCTTTTTGAATATCAAACAACACTGAAAACTTACGAAATGCTAATATATAATCTTGTATTTGCCAATAAAAACGAATTAATATGACTGCATGTGCTCTAAAGGACTATAGCAACATTATCAAAGCCAACGAATAAAAAAATACACAATTTTTGATTTGAGTCACAATTTTGTTGGCAACACTCTTAGAATTTTTGGTTCTCAATACTCTCCGACTTCGTACTGTATTTAGGCTTTTTCAACTTTTTTTATTCGAGCGTCACTGGTGAGCATTTTGTAAACAAAACGCGCGTCTGATGCAAATACAGATCGATCCTGGTATCTATAATGAGTTTATTTTCAATGATATAACATAACTTTTATAATAAGAATTGCAAGCTTAATTTTTTTTTTATGTAATTGTCAATGTAAAAAGTAGAATCACAAAAATACTGAACTCCGAGGAAAATTGAAAACGGAAAGTCCCTAATCAAATGACAAAATCAAAAACTCAAACACATCAAACGAATGGATAACAACTGTCATATTCCTGACTTGATATAGATATAGAAAATGGTGGATTGAACTTGGTTTTACAGCTTCCTAAACCTCTCACTTGTATGACAGTCGTTATTATATATTCACTGATAATATTCTCTAGGGCCGAATGGTGATAATAAGAATGACAAATTAAAAAGCAGCCTGTTCATTTGTATTCCATAAGAATAATGATACAATAATATATGGGGTTTACATAAATCGTATCAGACTGATACCAAAGGGAAGTAACTCAAAGAAAGTAAATCAAAGTACGGAAAGTACTACATAAGAAGAATGTTTCAGTCAAGGAAATGTGTTGATCGTGTTTTCCTATCAACGGTGACAAACCTGAATTGTAGTTCTCTAAATGTTGCGTACTGTGCTTGATAAAGATTTTTTTAGTTTTTTTGGTTGTAGCTGAAAATTGAAAAAAACAAAAAATTCAATAAACAAGCATACAAAAACTAGCAAGAATACAACATTTGAATAGTTTTGTTTCTAAATTCTGCAGCATCAATAATTTGTGGTTTTTTTTTGTATATTATAGACGTTAGCAAACGATTTCTTGGAATTTTAATTTACATCGAAATATTTTCGATTTCTTTATCTTGGCAGGACAATCAATTTGAAATTAAAAGGTTTTTTTTAATTTTTATTGTGGCAGGACAAGTGCCGTTTCTTACCTATAAATGGTGCTTTGGAATCGTCGTGTTGCTTCTGCACGTGCCAGATATATGCAGCAATCAAAACACAAGTACCAAATAAAACAGGAAGAATGTTTATAGATTCACTTTCTAGTATTTGATGCAATAGGTATCCCATCATAAGATACGCGGATGTCTCTAAAACTGTTTTTGTACACATCACGTGATTATATAATAAGTATAACACTGTCACAGAAGCTAAACCAGACATAGATGACACTAGCATAAACGTCCCCAAGTTAGATTTGTTCGTAAATTCTAAAACGGGTACAATCACAACAATAGTTCCGGCAAAGAATATACCAATAGCTCTCAGGCGTAGTGTGACCTTGATGTTTTGATCTTTAAAATGTTTAAGGCATATCAGCTTCAACACAGTTGCAAAAACAGAGGAAAACGATAAGTAATCTATTCTATTCATGGTGAAATCTTTATTGACACCAAGCGATACAAACAATGCGCCTAAAGACAGCAGACCAGTGGTAACCATGGTGATATGTTGTATTCGAGCTCCTTTACAAATAACAAGACAGATCAGTACAATGATTGGTATAAGAGGTGGATATATGTCCGTCCCTCTGTCTACAAGAGGTACATTGTCGTAATATTTCAACAGACCACTTGATAGTACATGGAGGAAAAAGAAAATTGTCAACAATCATTTGGAACTCCTCTGTTTGGAATGCACTAGAATGAACTGTTGGTTAAAATGTAGTCCTTGGCTATTTTCTGTTGTTCATCCTGTGGTAAGATTTCACCTTTTATCAAATCCTTGGTTAAATGAGTCAGATTTAATCCTGCTTCGGACTTTGGTTAAAACTTAAACCACGGAATAGTTTTGTCTAAATTTAAGTTTCCCTGTGTATTACTAGTTTGTAAAGAGAACTAAACGTTTATTTCAACATGTTCATTGTTTTCTGCAACCATTAGTAATAATAAACAAACTCATCAAAACTTGGTATTACATTGAACAGTCCTTCCAGCTTTTTTGCATCGAGGTTTACGTCTAGCTATCAGACATTTCCAAATCAACCTTTAGCAGACAAATACACAGATAAAGAGAAAGCAAAACCAATAAAAAACACAAACATAAAAAACACCGCAAAAAAAACCACCACAAAAAAACCACCAAAAAAAACCCAACAGTACACAAAATACAACATAGAAAACCAAAGACTGACATAAATGAACCGTAACAAGGCAACATTAGTATACCGCTGTTCAAAAGTCATAAATCAATTAAGGAAGCTCGCTTGCCATGTTTTGTAATTTTAGTCAGATTTTCGGAATCCTCTGGTTTTATCCATTTGAATGCCTTAACACATTTTGCCCGGTGAACCCCATTTTTCTTTATATAATTCTTTTACATGTATAAACATGATAAAGATAAGCTGTCTGTTAAAGTCTAATACAATTTTAATTATTTCTTAACAGTTTTTGAGGACTTGAACTTGTCAATGATAAAGCTATGCAAAGTGAAGAAAAAACATTTTCCCGCCAAAATTTCAATGGCTTATATCTCAAAAACAAGCACGGTGACCTATATATTTGTTTTGCTCTTTTGATTCCTTTATTAATCCCCTATCAGTATATGCTAGTGTTATGAAAAGTTAATTACTTTAAAACTAAGAAGCCAACTCCCTTAAGAGAAAAAAACAAATGCGGTTGCGAACTAAAATCGAGGGAAACACATCAATTTCAAGAGGAAAACAAAAGAACAACTGTAACACTGAAGACTATTTGAATAGAACTGCCATATTTCTGACTTGGAACAGGACATTTGAAGAAACCCGGTTTTATGGCTATCAACAATTTCCCGGTTTAATGGTTATCATAAAATTTCGCTAAAATTTTGCTAAATTGACAACACTACATGACAGACATACATTTTGTAGAGCACAATCACATGTATACAAGAACAATTATCACAAAGAAACGCACACACAAATAATATAGTAATATACACAACATGCACACCATAGATCGACAACGAACATCTTCCATCAATGACATATACAGCACAGGGCATCAAAAAGAGCTACGCGCGTACATATGTATGTTACGGATATGTAATCTTGACTTTATACAATAGAAAAGTTTTAAAGCGGTTTCGTCGTCGAACGTCAGAACGTCGGAAATATTTGTTTTGGTGCTCCGGGTGAGAGTTGCTTATGATTTTGGAATTAATGAAAATACGATTATACTACATGTAGCAGGTACTGAAATAAAATTTTGTACACTTAATCAGTAAATCATGAAATGTGATACATATTTGTTTTATTTATTTCGGACTGGTAAATAATATTTTATTGAGATTGTCCACAAACTTTACGGACAACCCTCGTAAACCATGTCCAGTGTAGGCATTTATTTTTGAATGGAATGTTGTGAAATGTGTTAATATGTTATGTATCAATATCTTATACTGTTATAACTGATTATTTTTATGAAGCATATCTACAAGTATCAGTTTCATGCATATTCATCACTGCAGATTAATGAAGATAGTGTGTTTACATATATGTTGATTATGATTTAATAAAATGTATATTGCTTGATTAAAACTCAGTCTCTTTGTTTGATTGATAGTAGGGCGAGGTCAAATCTTTTCGAAAACTTGAAAGGGCTTGATCCAGGCACCATCTCTATGAAGATTGAGTACAATCAACCAAATGGTTCTTGAGAAGAAGTCTTTTAAGTGAAAAATTTAACGAACGGACGGGCAGACGACGGACAATGGACAACGGACAACATGCCATCACAACAGCTAAAAAGGTCATAGTGACCTTGAAAGTAGGTCAAGGACAAATATCTTCGCAGATTCTAAACGGTATGATCCATGCAAAAAACCTATGAAGTTTGAGAACAATCAATCCAGTGGTTCTTGAAAAGAAACCGTTTAAGTTAAAAGTTTACGGACGGACGACGAACAATATGCGATCACAATAGCTCACTTGCGCCTTTGGCTCATGTGAGTAAATACTTGAACACGTAGTTTCTACTGAGTTGAATGGTAGAAATATTATTAACTTTTAACTAATTGAATTATATTCAAATAAAAGTAACAACTTACATGTCCGTGAAATGAGCTGGACGTAGAATTTAGAATTGTTTAAACAGTTAACCTTGCTTTTAAATCATTATTTATAGGAATATCTGTTATATGGTAGCAAATCGAAACTTTAATAAAACTTCAAGTCATACCAGTCCAAGTCTATATAACATAACAAAACATATTACATGCAGTTAAAATGGAAAAATTTAATTCTAAAAATAAGATAACAAAGGCATCTGAAATTTAACACCGCTAGCGAACACGAACACACATACAAAAAATTCCCCAAAAAAACACAATACATTACAAAACCCTTGATGTATGTAGCTTAGGACGTGCATGTTCAAAAGTGTGGTTCACCTGGTTAAGGGATCCCAACATTTTGACATTGTGGTTTATCAACACGGATGTTTATAATTGTTTTGAAAGTTTAGCTGTACGATCGTCCCTGGTGGTGCAAACAACGCCATTGTAGCGAATCGTAATGGCGCATCACCCCAGCGGTATTTGTATTGTCCGTGTGTTGAATCTATAGCGTCCATAAATTGTCGAACTTCTGGACGCTTCATAAATTCAATGTTTGTAATTTCCAAGTTGTTATACCACATTGGAAAACAATTTATCCTTCCTCCTTCTATCATCTTAAACAAACCAGGGGTTTTAGGCTTTGTACGGAATTTCGCAACATACCGTAATATTGTCTGACGTAGGTCCGTTATAAATCTAAATTCAAACGTAAAGTAGTGATGCATATATATCAATGACGAATTATTCGGAATACTAAAATTTCTTCCAACCAAACAAGAATCGGTATCAAATCGTAATACATACTTAAACTCCTTTAAGACTGGATTCATCCATATATCTTTAAACCAAAATCTACACATATGCATGTAACCCCATTTTGATCTTTTAGGAAATGGGGATTTGATACTTGTATTGAAATTTTTCGGAAAAGTAAATGTTATCGGAATAAATCGCAAAAAGTGCTTAGAAATTTTCTTTAATTTATCTTTTACAGAATATGTGACTTTAATATCACTGAAAAATAGGACGTTCATCTCATCAAGGTATTCAATTGATGGCAACAGCTGATTCATTAACTTTTGTACATCCTTTTGAATAGTCCAATCAATTAGAACAGCTATAGCGACGTTGTTTTTCTTCGATTCATCGACGTTTAACAGGTTGTGTTTCCCCGTTTCATTGACGTGTAGCAGTCGCAAATGTTTTGGAATCTCGAAGTAGATACTGCATAATCTAATCAGAAAAAACACCGTAACAAATTTTACAAGTATATTCACCTGAAAAATTGTGAAATTCATGAAACGAATTAGATCAAGTTGCAAAAAATCTTCTATAAATCTACCTCAAAACAAATGACTTAGCATACACGATATCCAACACATACGCACACGCACACACACACACACACACACACACACACGGGTATATCAGCAACTTAAAATTTTCCTTAAATATCACTCTACGAATTCTTGTTCCAATCCAAAAATAACTTGTTTTATATGGCGCTAGATCACATT